>NW_017297060.1:1453438-1454637 GCF_001594075.2 Trachymyrmex cornetzi
TATATATTCATGACTACTTAGCATCTATTCTTTTAAAATAATAAAGAATCATAAACTGCGTCACATATTTTAAAATGTTGAAATTTTACTATACCCCCCCTTTAGTAAAATTAATAAAATATATTACATATCTTATATTATGACACATATTAGTAAATTAAAGAAACTCATATACAATTCTTTGAAATACTATGTTGTCCCACTATTATCATGATTTTCAGGCTAAATTCTAAGAGAAAATTCTCTCCGTGTAATAAAAAATTGTTATTAAAGTTTAATACGTACTTAATGCTTTCAGTTAAAACAATCAAATAAATTGATACAATTAGAACAGTACTGATTTTTAAAATCGTTAATAAAAGACATGATAGAAAATTAAGCTTTTTTCTCTATAATTACTGCTATTTAATGCTCGTAATAATTAAAATCGACTATTGCATAAATTAAAAATTAACCCTTGACTATTCATAAAAAGAACGATTAATTTTGCTTTGTTGGATCATCAAAATAATTACAGTGAGTGCAAAAAGTATTTGTACAAAGAAAATATTTTTTAAAAAAACTTTATTTTTAAAAAGTAAATATTATCCAACGAGAAATGAGTCATCTAATTGATGTCAAATCGATATAAATACGATGATTTCAATATCAATTTAACGTCGATTCGACGTTTAATTGACGATCATTTCTTGTTGGATAATTAACAATTTATTCATAAAGAATAAAATAGATTGTATGTTTCTTGAAATTATATATACCAAAAAGATGTGTATTAATTATATAAAATATATCATCTGAAAAATAAGTAAAAATTAAAAATTGTATTGTTTGAATGCTCAAAAAGTATTCGTACAGACGAGAAATTTAGCTTCTAATATCAGGAATACATGCGAAGCTCGTTTGTTTATGTTAGAACAGAATAGTGCTCGGAAATATTAGACGATTTTACAGTTCGAACAGTTCGAATCTCAAGTTCGAACTATTTTAAATAGTTCGGACTGAATGTATGTTCGAACTATTTTAATCCACTTTAGAGCTGAAAGTTCGAATTTATTACATTTCGAACTCAGACATCACAAGTCTTGATCAACCTGAATTTGTCCAAGATGGCTCAGAATATTTGTAGGACGATATCAATAAATATATGAATTTTATTTAAATATGCACATTCAATTACATTTATATATATATATATATAT
>NW_017297060.1:1454754-1459630 GCF_001594075.2 Trachymyrmex cornetzi
GTATATATTTTTTATATTAATATTAATATTCCCACACATGACTTTTTCTTTTTGACATTTTTGTAATGTTTGTATATTCAAGTCTCGTGAAAAACTGCTCTTTTGTTTCCAAGGCATACTATATTTGTTTACTGTTCGAGTCGTCCAAACTTCAGACATAACCAATTGACATTTCATACTGATCACTGCTTAAGTTCGAACTGTTCGAACTGTCCGAAATATTCGAATTAGCTTATTTTTTCAACTTTGAACTATTCGAATAGATCGAACATTCAACATGTTCGAATCTTTTGTTTGAGCCCTAGAATAGAATGTATTTATTGTACAAAATTGTTAATTAATGTTTATTTTCTATAAATAAGGCTTTTTTATAACAAATTTCCTTGTACGAATATACTTTTTGCTCTCATTATATATAAAAATTTCAAGCATAATGAGCATTGCTGCAAAAAGATATTCTAGCAACAAGTTTGAGCATTTTACATAATTATTTGAATAGTCCTACATAGTTATTTTCATGATTCAACAAAATTATTTTCACATCTGTATGTAGCTATAAATTTTTAGAAATTTCAGCAAAACCTTTCTGTGGAGCAATAGATCATTTGAAAATAAAGCAAACATTTTAGAAGATTGTACAATGATTGGTACTATCAGGTTTTAAGGGGTTATGCCTACCTGTAAATTAAAAAAAAAATCGATTTTTGGATTTTGATATTTTCTTAAAGTACATATTTTCAAAAATATTCCCTGTAAATTTCAAGTCGATTCGACAAAAATTGACGAAGTTATGTGAAGTTAAAGGTATACTGGTTTGAACGTTTGAAGCAGGTATTTTACGTGAAACTGCGTATTTTTTTTTTTAATTTTGTGCAGTCAGTAAACTATTGAGGGAAAATGTAGGGGATTTTATTCTAACTGTTAGGGGTTTTTGAGGGATTCTAAGATATGTTTTAGGAAACACCTTTCAAACTCACTTGGCAAACTTCAAACGCATTTTTCTCAAAACCGCATTTTTAAAATCGGTGACCAAAAAAATATCTCGAGAACCGCTGCATCGATCAAAATGAAATTTGGTAGGCTTCTTTAATACTAAAAAAATCTAGTGTCCGATCGTGGCTTTTTTTTTTCGTTGCGTATTTTTTTTTATTGATAAAAAAACGATCGAACTTTGGTAGAAGAATCGTACCTTCGAATTTGAGCAGCCGCCATTTTGTCGCAAATTAATTTTTCAAAAAAATGAATAATCGGGCACTAGATAATCTTATATATTAACTAAATTTGTTGGGTTTTTTGATTTGAGATAAACCAGCTCAAAGCTAGAGCGGCCATCGCAAAACGCTTCTAGGAAAACTGCTTCTGGGAGATTACTCACATCTTCCTTATTTATCAATATTTTGTAATAAAAAAAATACTGAATTATCCTCGAAATACATATATTTGAAAACATAAACGTTTATTTCAAAAGCATTTCAAGTTTTTTCAAAAAAATTCTCAAAAATATGTGTTTTTCCGACCATGCAGGTAGGCATAACCCCTTAAATTACAAGTGAAAAAACTTTAACCTCCCTGTATCAATTGCCGTAAGGCAGAAGTTTTTGCATTCGGCGGTATAGAATCTGTATTCCAAACAAGACATTTTAAAACTTAAGTGTACTTTTATAACTGTAGTTGAAAATTAAGTATTATATTTATGATTTATGTTATCGTGTGTTTATATTACTATTAATAATGCAAATTTTCTTTTAGTAATACTTTATTTAATAATACTATTTTAGTATTTTACTAAATTTTAATAACTTTGTCTTTAAGTTAAATTATTTTCATTACTTTTGTTGAAATGTCATTGTGACAATGCTTTCCATGATGAATCGAAAGTTTGCACATCGACTACTTCCTTTTTATTGTGCCAAGTTGCCGCAATAGGAAAAACGTAAGCAAGAGATTTTATTGCTGTATGCACAGGAAACGTGGAAATACTTCACGACGGGAAGTGGGGCAGTATATGCGACGACGAATGGGACGACTTTGAGGCCAGTGTGGTTTGCAAGCAATTAGGCTATAACGGTGCAATTAAAGCAACGACATACGGCCACTTTGGTCAGGCTAGAAGTGAGATGAGATATTTATTGTCTTTTTATTTTAAACCACTGTCTTTCACGGTAGAGCGCAACAGTTGCGTGTATGGTCGAGACAAGCAAGATCATCTATAATAAGTCATTCGTTTATTTCAATTTATCGACAAACACGCGTCATATTTTTAGTGTATGGCGTTAAATGTTATCTCTGAAAAACTATAATAATATCATATAGATATTATATTTCCAATTTTATTTTACAATTTATTTTATTTCACTCTGTTATTTGTTCAAGCATGTGCAATGTTATTTTATCGGTCAACGCGTTTAATTAAAATATGAAATACAAGCGTGCAATTTTTTACATAAAAAATATTTCGAAGGAAGATACTGGATGGATAACGTTTATTGCGATGGATCCGAGATCGAACTCGCGAAATGCCGTTTCGACGGATGGGGCATTTCCGACTGCGGTAGTAATGAAGCTGCCGGCGTCATTTGCTCGCGCGATGAGGAAACGAGAGCATCGCCACCAATTTCGCAAGAAAAGCCAGTAAAGACCAGAATAAAGAATACATATCAGCAAGGCACGGCTCTACGATTATCCGGAGGACGCGTACATTCCGAAGGTCGAGTGGAAATTAAATTAGGCAGTACAGGTAACAAAACAATTTACTCCGAGGATTATAATTAATCATAATTATATGTGTAGAACTATACAAAATTAAACTAATTTTAATTATAATTTAAAGCAGGAACTTTAACTTTGTCTAAAGAATCACTAAAAACGTGAGTTATAATAAATATTGAAAAACCAAAATAATTAATATGAATATATATTAGATACACGTGTTTTTTTTTGTAAATAACAATATTTTATCATGTTTTTAATCGCTCTATTAAATCGTCAAAATAAAACAAAAAGGTAAAAATATATTCGAATTTAAATCCCGGTTATATAAGTATTTAAATTTTAAATATATATACTAGCGAGAAAATTGTAATATGTTTGAATTCACCAGATGTATACCAAATTCGCGTGGCCACTCAATTTCAGATTGGGGTGTCATCTGCGGCGACAGTTGGTCCATTCTCGAAGCCGCCGTGGTTTGCCGTCAATTGGGCCTCGGTTACGCTTCTGACGCAGTACAGACTAATTTCTTCGGCAATGGGGAAATCATCCCGATATCAATTAGCGGGGTACAGTGCAATGGGAATGAGGGAAATCTGGCAGAATGTCTACATGACAAGGTTGCAGATTGTCTAGGTACTTCTGACATCCTCGATGAGATATGTATTTATAAAATATTATCAGAGTAATATTTATGTAACAAATAATGCGGTATTATCACATGATTTTAATTATCTTATTTATAGAATAATCTTTGCAAAAATATTGATAGAGAAAGATTTTTCCTCCAATTATATTTTTACTCTCTCTGTCCAGTCCAAGTCTTTTACTTTTCTAAGCTTCTAAAAAGTGTGGAAAAATTCAGAGATTTTTTCATTATTTTTCGACATCTTTATTATATTACTAAATAGTTTTTTTTTAACAAAATATGTTGGGAGAAGAAATCAGATTTCGCCCTCTTTTATTTCAGAAAAATTTCAAGATGAAAGGACTATGTCCAGTTTGGGCCAACAGCGGTTGAACAGCATTGAGACCTAGCTAGGATTGTAGAGCATAAAAAAAGGATTAAAAAGTTCTATATGCACAACTTTGTAAAATAAGTCCCTTGAATGCTATAGCTGTTCAAAGTTCGCTATTATGACTATGTATTGTGTACCATGTACCAGGTATGTAAATATGAAACCGGAATTTACCAATATATAGATGACCATAGCTGTCAATGTAGTTGCCGTCAGACCGCGTCATTGACGCCATTTCCTTGTTCTGACATCTGACAAAGATTTTCAACTCACAACAATACAACTCACAACAACACAACAGTATAGTTTGTAATAGCGTTGAACATGTCGAATTTTGTGCCTGGAAACTACGATTTGCGGACAGCATCGATTTTCTGTTATCATTTGAAGAAAACTGCTGCAGAATCGCATCGAATGCTTGTCGAAGCTTACGGTGAGCATGCTCTTGGTAAATCACAGTGCTCTGAGTGGTTTAAAGAATTCAAAAGTGGCGATTTCGACGTGAGAAACGAAGAACGTGGAAAACCACCGAAAAAGTTTGAAGACAGCGAATTGCAAGCATTGTTAGATGAGGATGACGCTTAAACTCAACAACAACTCGCGGATCAATTGAATATGACACATGAAGCCATCTCCATACATTTGAAATCCATGGGAAAGATCCAGAAGATGAGAAAATAGGTTCCACATGAACTGAATGAAAGACAGCAGGAAAACCGAAAAACCACTTGAGCGAAATGCTGCTCGCCAGATACAAAAGAAAGTCATTTCTCCGTCGAATTGTGACTGGCGATGAAAAGTGGATACATTTTGAGAATCCTAAGCGTAAAAGATCATGGGTATCTCCAGGCGAACCATCGACATCGACTGCAAGGCCAAATCGCTATGGACGGAAGACAATGCTCTGTGTTTGTGGGATCAGAAAGGTGTGATCTATTATGAGCTGCTAAAACCTGGCGAAACCGCTAATACTGAACGCTACCGACAACAAATGATCAATTTGAATCAAGCTTTGCGTGAAAAACGACCGGAATATCAAAAAAGACAACAAAAGTGATTTTGCTTCATGATAATGTACCATCACACACAGCAAAACTGGTCAAGGAAACGATTGAGACGTTTGGTTGGGAAATACTTTCGCATGCGGC
>NW_017297060.1:1459655-1460143 GCF_001594075.2 Trachymyrmex cornetzi
CCGTCCGATTACTACTTATTTGCATCGATGGGACACGCACTTGCTTAGCAGCGCTTCACTTCTTACGAAGATGTACGAAAATGGCTAGATGATTGGTTTGGCTCAAAAAAGCAACAATTTTTTTGACGTGGCATCCACAAATTGTCAGACAGGTGGAAAAAATGTATAGCTAGCGATGGGCAATATTTCGAATAAAATATTTTTTATCATTTTCATGCAATGAACGTGTATTTTCTATTAAAAAGTTCCGATTTCATATTTACATACCTAGTAGGATTGGTTTTATTCGATTTCTCGAATCATCTAGTATCTGGAATATGTCCAATTTTGACGAAGACAACTAAAATCTTTTTTGGACCCAAAATGAATAGTTATATATGGTGAATCAAGGAATGGAAGTAACTCGTTACTTGTAACGAAGTTACAGTTACAAGTTACTTTTTTGGTAACTTTACTAGTAACTGCGTTACTTTTTTTCTTTGGTAACT
>NW_017297060.1:1460768-1476816 GCF_001594075.2 Trachymyrmex cornetzi
CTAGTAACGGTAACTTGTTACTTTTCCTACTGGGTAACGAGTAACTGTAACTTGTTACTTTTAAAAAGTAACTTTCCATTCCCTGATGGTGATATATATTAATCGGTGAAAAGGGGAGAGAGACACTCAAAGTATGAAACAAAAGGTTTTAATTGATTTGACAAAGAGTCTGCGGTTCAGTATTTTTAACTGTAACGTTTCCATCGTTCGTTTCAGTACGTTTTCTTTTATAATGGCACCAACAGGCATGACATATATATTTAAATGTGTTGAGTGGGGCTCTTGTGGAACTACTAGGCTCTTGTTCCAAGAAATCTAGCACTTCCCCAGCCAACAAATGTTTACGCGACTGGTTTTTTAAATATTTTCCACATTACCCACAATGAATCTCATCACGATCAGTAGCTGCTTCGGGGTGACCTCGTACCAAGGCTGGTTTACCCCGATTGGTACATTTACCGCTTGACCATCTTCTCCCTCAGAGCGAACTCTAGGGGCATTGCCGTCATTACAAGCAAATCCGAATTTCTGTGACATGATGACATGAATCGCGACCAGGGACTTAGCCGGATTAATGAACTGTACATTTTAGATATTACTTTTATTTCTTTGGTACAATCCGTTACCGCCGCGCCGTCACCGCGGGGAGGTGCCTTGGACGCAGAGAAATTGGATAAGATTAGTGGTATATGGTCATAATAGAGAACTTTGGATAGTTCTAGCTCAAGAAACTCTCCTATAAAGTTGGGTTTATGGAATTTTTGATTCTCTGTTGATATCTTAAAATTTTAGGCATGTCTCAAAGTTGTTCAGCCAGGGCCCAAATTCCTCTATAAAACTGGGCATAGTCCTTTTGCTTATGTTAAAAATGATCCAAATTACAGATGAAGAGTTAAATACCAATTATTCCTTAATCGCCCAAGTATTTAATTGTGTATTCTAAAGATTAATTAAAATATTCTGTGAAGGAGAAATATTCCATAAATATAAAAGAAATGAGAAAAGTTTGCGGAGGTTATTTTCTTTATCAGACTTGCATATAAGAAATCAGTTATGTCAGAAGTTAGAAAAAATGTAAGTTTGTGAACAAAAAATATTTTATACAAACTCCTTATTTCCGATTTATGTCACAGCTGATTTTCTATGTAAATCTGATAGTAAAAATATTATTTTTCTATTTTCTTTCCTATGCAGTATTTGTCAAATATATCGGTGTTAGTAATAAATGTTAACATACACATCTGAAATAAAAAATATTAGAAGAAGGTACGTGTTTATCTCAAAAAGTGAGCGTGAAATTTTAGTATTCATTGTACATTTGGTATCGCGTAAAAATTATTATTCTACAATTGGGTAAGTGTATAGATATAAGTGGCTGTAGTTGTAAGAATTGACCAATCACAATCGAATTTGAGGAGAATATTCGACTGATTGATAAATTCTTATAACCATTTACGCTTATGCAATTGTAAAATGGGTCGACACGAAATAATCTTATCGTAATTTTAGGATCAACGGAGAACATGGCAGGGGTGGTGTGTCATCGGGAGATGGCTGATCTTGTGTTCGATCACATCGAACTGATGCGCACGGCACATTTGGAAGACCGTCAGCTGTACTGGTTGCAATGTGCAATGGAGGAAAATTGCGTGGCCTCGCAAGCCTACAAGATGCAAAGCGAGTCTGAAAATTGGCACCTGGAGACAAGACGACTGTTGCGCTTCACCGCAAGAATCTTAAATGCGGGTACCGCGGATTTCCGTCCATCTGTGCCTAAACATCTATGGGAATGGCACATGTGTCATATGTGAGTCAATCGACAATAACGGCGCTGAATGAGCACTGATAAACAATCTTTTTCCGCTTTAATTTTTATTGACGAGGTCCAATATATATGATCCCATAGCTTCGCCAGTCAAAGGTTGGTATTCATAGTCGGTTCTTATTTTAACATCGTCTTAAGTAATGCCTTAAGATGCTAATACAGCCCTCTGATTGGTTCATGCCATCTTAAGACTTAAAACGGGCCTACATATAAAATTTGAAATATATGAATACCAAAGTATTTTTTATTTTACTGCAATTATTTGAAGTCAATTAATAAACTTTATTATTTTTAAACTTTTAAAGGTGGCTTAAAAGTACAAAATATAAATAATAGGGAGCATACACAGCCACAGCACTAGATGTTTTAAATGTGAAAGTCATATATTTAAAATTATATTATGATAAAAATTAGACGTTTCGGTCAAGATTTGACCATCATCAGTACATTAAAATATAAAGATGTTATATAAATTAAAGAATATTAACAATAAACGCTAGTCAAGAATTGATAGTGAAACAATTTTGCATTCGTTTATGAAACGAGTTAACAGAATTGTAAGTCCAGAATTGAAGATGACGAATTTTGCAATCGCTTATGAAATAGATTTCTACTTGCGTTATGAATTCCTTATTACTAGAAGCTATGTGAGATTTCGTGTGAGAAATACGGAATTCCTAGATTCACATATTTTGTGACACAAGTCATCGCAAGTGTAATTCGGAGTTAATAGTGTAAATTAACGACAAGTCTTGGAAAACTTTTAGTAAGAATCATTACTGACAAAAATGTTTCGCTATCAATTTTTGACTAGCGTTTATTGTGAATATTCTTTAATTTATGTAACATTTTTATATTTTAATGTACTGATGATGGTCAAATCTTGACCGAAACGTCTACTTTTAACATAATATAATTTTAAATATATGACTTTTCGCTTAAAATATCTAGTGCTGTGGCTGTATGCTCCCTATTATTTCTATTTTAAACTTTATTACATTTTTTACATGAATTTTGTTGCTTAAACTGAAAATGGTAAGGTCCACTAAAAAATATTACATATATTAGCCTCAACATCTACTTTAACCAAATACGGTCCTTTTGTTTGTATGTATCTATATATTTTTTTTGTAAGTAAACAGAGGAAGAAGATTTATATTATTATTTATTTTTTTACTCATTTTGTACATTGACTACATGAAAAATAAACAAAACGAAGCGTTAAATTGGATCTAATTCTACCTTATCAGATACGTTTTGAAGAAACTTTGTCGTTCGAGGGTTAATATTATAGTGATACCCGATGAATACAAAAATTTGTAATTGAATTTTAAATTATATTTATTCAAAATTTTCACATAAAAAAAAATGTAATCATATATTCATTCAAAATTTTGGGTTTTTAAAAAATATTTATTCACAAAAAAAAACTATGAATATTTAACGAGTATTCATATTTATTCAAACAAAATATAAACTGAAAAAGAAAGCTCTAATAAGCAATCGTTACCTCTTAACTATGACCTGTACTGTGATGACTTTAAGTAAAAAAAAATTAATTTTATTTATTTTTGTCATTGTAATATTCAGATTTCATGAAGGAAACTTAGAAATTAAAAAAAATATTTTAGAAAGCAATACATTTTTTATTTATAGATATCTATTTGATAGAGCGCCATACACAGAGAAAATTTTCTTTTAAAATTTACCCTGAAAATATGATGATTGTGGTACAATACAATATTTTGAAGATTTTTACCATGCACTTCAGTAAAATTGATCAAACTTATTTTATACTTTATTGTAGTTTTATTAATAAATGAGAGAGATTTATATTAAAATTCTTCGAAATACAGTGTTGTCCCACGACTGTCATATTTTCAGGGTAAATTCTCTAAGAAAAAATTCTCTCCGTGTACATATTCCAATATAATTCCGGTTACATCACAGCAATGTTATAAACATTTTGTAAGATATCTTGGGCAGGTCTTTCATTATAATCTGTGGCCATTAAATTCCCAGATATGTTATTTATTCCCAATAAAAATATTTATCTCTTTGTTTAATCTATAGGTTAAACAAAGACGCATTTCGTATAGGATCGTATAGATTGCGAACTAAGCACACGGTAATCGTAGTCAGTAGTTGATTTTATAGATTTGTTTTTTCTTGCAGGCTTGCAAGCATTGTGCGGATAATACAGAGTAAAAGTGAATACGAAACGAAAATATTCGTAATCATATTCAAAAAATATTCATTCAAATGGAATGAAAAAGTATTTATTCGTTTCTTAACGAATAAAAAATAAGTGTATTCGAATAAGTATTTTCAATGAATTTTTATTTATTTATTCGAATATTAGATGTATTTACCGGATACACTAGGTAATATATCGATATACACAGGATATTTTCAGTATTCTTAGTACGAGTATCCATTAATGAATAATAACTGCAGAATATTTGAAATCAATGAGTTATATAAAGAAAATTATTCGGAATGATAACACAGGCCTGCATGGTTTTGTTGATTGAGATTTAACTATGTTTTCTTACGTAATTTTTCGCGCTGAATCCGAATCCGGCGGCAGAATTGCTCTATCACGTCAGGTTTTTGAGAAAAGTGAGGTTAAAGGTGTCAAAATTGATGTTTTTTGACATATTTGTGATTTTTTGCTAGCGAAGTAAATTTTTTTTTTTCGTCGAGATTTCGAGAAATTTTAACCCAAAACAGCCAAATAAGCCATTTTCAGCCATATTTGAAATTCAATTTCTCGAAATCTCGACGTGATAGAGCAATTCTGCAGCCGGATTCGGATTCAGCGCGAAAAATTACGTAAGAAAACATATAGGTAATCTCTGCGTAATCACACAAACATTTTATGTCAAAAATGTTTTTCTTTGTGTGACTACACAGAGATTATCTCGGGGAAAAAAAACGTACGGCGTTAAAAAAAATATATTTTGAAGATAAATGTTGACACTTTCAGATGGCGTAAACGAAAGTAGAAAAAAAAATTTACTTCGCTAGCAAAAAAATCATAAATATGTCAAAAACCGTCAATTTTGACACTTTTAACCTCACTTTTCTCAAAAACCTGACGTGATAGAGCAATTCTGCCGCCGGATTCGGATTCAGCGCGAAAAATTACGTAAGAAAACATAGTTAAATCCCAATCAACTTTCAACACCTCCAATTTTGCAGGCCTGTGTAATTGGTTATTAACATCTCTAATAAAAAATCGCTAATAAAAAATGAAAAGCAAAACTTTAAACAGAAAAATAAATACAGTCTTAATTAAAATTGATAATTAAAATTATTAACAGAAAAAACGATTATTATGAGTCAGGCGCGGTTCTCAGAGCGCAAAATTAAATTCAATGTAAATAGCATTTAACGTTCAGTGATGCATCCTGTGTACTATAACGGTTCAATTTGTTTTTTAATTATTATATATCAGATAAAAATAGTCCAAATAAATAATATTTAACCATTTTCGATCAGGCCATAAGGAATAAAAATTAAATTTTTGGAAAATTTTGATAAGAAAATAAAACATTTTAATTAGTTTAAAACATTATGTGAAGAATTTCGGACATTTCGCAATAAATGATTTTTTTTAAATTTTAATTAAATTTATCGATTATTTAAAACACTGGGATTAAATTTGGGAATTATTTTTACAATGATAAAAATAAATTTCGACGCAGGAAAGAAACATTAATTCTGACCATTCTCGTTTTGCAGGCATTATCATTCGATGGAAGTATTCGCTACTTTCGACGTAATCGATTCGAGCGGCAATAAAGTTGCCGAAGGTCATAAAGCGTCCTTCTGCCTCGAAGACAATCAATGTATGCCCGATATTCAACCCAGGTAAAAATTGTAATAACACATGATAACAATAGTAAGCCCCTCTTTTCGTGCTTGACACGCACGTGTAATTTTATCGTTATTCCTTCTTGTTCTTTTTGCGATTATGATCGCCATTAAATCCGTTTATTAGTTGAAGTTTATAATTTGAAATATCGTTATCGTTTTAGATACAAATGTGCCAATTACGGAGACCAAGGTATTTCCGTTAATTGCAGTGACATTTACAAACACAATATCGACTGCCAGTGGGTGGATATTTCCGAGCTCGAGCCAGGACATTATACGCTCAAGGCACGGTCGTAATAAAGTCATTTTCATAAATATTAAATACGAGATCTCTTTAAGCGAGTTCGCGAGTATCGCGGACTTCGATTCCATCACTCCACAGAGGATTTCGAGATGAGTAGCTTTTTCTTTTGTTTCCAGGTCGCGGTAAATCCCGAATTTAAAGTTGGTGAGATGTCGTTCGATAACAATGCGGCGATCTGTCGTCTCCTTTATACAGAAACTTTTGCAACTGTCCATAGTTGTATAATGGGACGTCCTTGACATGCAATGCGCACACGATTGCAGAGATTTTTCTAGCTGGGGACAATCTACAGGGTGAGAGATTCATGTCAAGCGCGTTGGCGTTAACTGGACATGACGAACAAGAGGCGATACATTGCAACCTTGCGATAGATTCATGAACAAATTTCAAAGTTCAAAAGTAGAATTTCGATTGGAAGTAAGATGCATCATGAAATTTTAAAAATGACAATTTTTTTCTCTTGCGTCAAATTGAATGGAAACAGAATTGCTGTTTTAAAATTATTACACTAGTTGAGAGATACATTTTTAGATATATATATATATATATCTCCAGCGTATTATTATAATCTTATAAGTATTTCTAATAAAATTATAAATTGAAAGAAAAGCTAATATGAAAGATAAAAATAATTTTGAAATACAGTGGTTTTTAATTTTAACTTCCGTTCCTAAATTACTATGATTCTATTTATTTATAATGTAAATTCAAATCTAAAAGCGTATTTTATTTTATTATATTAGTTAACTATATGTTTTACATTCTATAATGGATTGAATTATCTTACTTTGTGAAGACGAAAAACATTAAAAAATATATTAAAAATTATATAGGATAAGAGGAAATTCTTTGTGCTTTACATTTAGTATCTTTTATTTTACATATTTATTATACTGTATATGATTTTTTTAAAATTATTATTCCCATTAAATTTATAAATACGACACAATTAGAACAATAGACAGTCTTAAAAAAAAGCATCTTTCGTGTTCACTGAATATTCGATCTCCGCTGTCGGCTTTCTAAATCCTACCGTCTCCATTCACGCAACTTTTCGGATAATTACAGAGCATTGTGGTGCGACCCTAGCCAGGTAATTACTAACGTAGCTCGATTATATAGATGTCTAGGCCTGTGTGCGCCTAGCGAGAAGCAACCGAGTGTACAGATCGAAGCAGCTCGCTAGCCGGCCACTTCCTCGGCTGGCATGCTGGCCGTGTACGGAATCACAAGTTTCGGAGTCTAGGACCGAATTTATAGACGTTTCTCGTACGTGTGGAACCGCTCTAGATATATTCGTGGCTACGCGATTCTCTTATCGGAAAAAGAAAAACTCTCAGAATAATAGACGTCTTTGTGCTCGATAAAAGTTCAAAACGGACGTTCACGCTATTTTGGGGATCCCGAGAGATTGTCTAATCTCGCGTGCACGGCAACGTGCGTTAATTATGATTCCGGGGAAAATGACTATCGCAGCCATATCAGAAATACAAGCATGCCTTAGACCGGGTCTAGGATAGAGACGTGCTGTGTCACGCTCGAATGCTATGTTGGACATTCGAGCTACCTGCCACCTGCTAGTAGATGACCCCACACAGATATATCTATAGCTAGAACGACTATATATTTTATCGTTCCTATAGAGTAGGCTTGTCCAATTTTAGTTTCGGGACCAAAACAAAACCATCGGCATCGCAAAAAAATTCAATGTGAGTTGAGTCACATTGAATCTTTTTGCATCGATGGCTTTGCGTTTTGGTTCCGGAGTTTACATTGGACTCCGTCTGGAGCTGTAGAGTGTCTCGAACATATTACAAAGCTTTAGAAGATAAACGTTAATTGAAAAACTAGCAAATAAATATGCTCTACGATAATCTTATCTTAATCATCGTAGAACTATGACCATTCCACTAGTGATATTGACAATCTAGTATTATAAATAACGATTTATAAGCACTCGTATCAAAAAATCGTAGCGATTTTTCAGTTGTCAGTTGGAGACTTTCCAAACTCCTATGAGTAAAAGTTTCTTGTGCAACTCTCACATTTTCTGATGTGTTTTGAATAACATATACATAAAGATATGATAAGATCTACGAATATGAATATTTTGACCGATGAATAATTGAAGAGTTATTTCATATTTTATTATATCAAAATGTATCAATATAAAATATATAATTTTTCACGAAATATCAGCTTGATAAGTATCTTACTTATAATAAAAAGTTATAACTTTTAAACTTTTTCCACGTCACGTCTATAAAGCAACCAACATTTGTATATGAAAAAAAGAGGAAAGAGCACAAAATATACATTTAATATTTTAAAGCCGACATAGAAAGGTTCAAATGAGAAAATTTCCATGAAGATATTTCTGCCAATCTTTCTGGCAGAAAGTAAAATATCACGAGGGATATAAAATCATTATATAACAGTCGTCGTAACATTTGCCCTATGTTTTAGACAAATTAAATTCGTAATCACGAAGATGCGGCGTCGTAAAACGGATTTGTAAAAATTAAGTTAACTACGCCTTTATATTGATTCTCAGTCTTCTTCTCAACGAAGAAATAGCTTAACAGGTCGGAGGGTGATTAAACTATCGTTCTGACTCCAATAAAATTAACATCAAATGCTATTTTTTAAAATATTTACGAAGTCACGTAGAATAAGACGACGTTTTATATTTTATAACATGTATTTCGTGTATAATAATGATGACTATATAATAATATATAAAAAAAATATTGAAGGTAATTGTATTTTTAATTTCGGAGTGTAATAAAATTGTAAAGTTTAACGAGATAAAGCCTAATGTATAGTATATTGATCACACGGAAAAAACAATTTTGTTCAATTATCTAAAAATTTAACTAAATATAGATCTGAAAATAATTTTGTTGGATTATAAAAATAATTACGTAGAAATCTCAAGCATTAAGCTGCGTAAAATGTATAATCATTCTAGCAATCAGCGTTCTATATAATTAGTCCAATAAAATTATGTTCAAATCTATATCTAGCTAAATTCTTGAGCAAAACTGTCCTTTCCGTGCAAATTCTATCCAAATTCTACTTAAATCTTTTTACTCAACAGCAATAAAAAAGAAAAAGTCAACTGTCAATTACGTATCACGCCTAGCAGCAACGTGACTGATCACACACACACACATATAATCCATTTAAAAAAACATAGAGCTAGCTTGACAAGAGTACGGCTTCCATAGATAGCATCGAATGTCTTGTATAGTGTCATGGCGACTTTTACTCCACATGTCATGGAATGAGAAAGAACGTAGCGATTCTCGCGACGACCTGGGGAATCTGGAGTTCACTATTGTTCGGGGGAGAATTTTTCGAAGTGACAAAACCACTCAGAATAATTTATCAAGTGCTTGGGGACGAGTACGTTCAAAGTGGCGAAACTTCCCGAGGCGTGAAAATTCGTCAACGACATAATTCGAAGAGCAATTAGTCATGTGCATCTCGACGGAAATTATATTCGCGGAGAGTAGAATTTTTCCAAGTAACAAAATTATTCAAGAAGGAAGATCAATATCAAAGTTAAGGTTCTGAAGCTTTAGGTCCATCAGCTAAGCGTAAAATAGGCTCTGACGTCCGCCGGACGTAATCACAAAAATTGGAACAGCGAAGGTAAAACGGGATGTGCGTGTTTTGTACTGATTGTTAAACGCCGAAGTGGCACTTGTCACGCGACTTAATAAATGCCATCGAAATTAACGCTCAAGAAAACGGACAGAACTTTCATGAAAAATGCCTTTTGTGCTAAACAATTCTTTGCAAAAATTACATAGTGTCACTTAAAATCACAATTGCTGAATGCTAATCTTCATGGCTAATCGAAGTGAAACCTATAATAATAATACAAATATAAAAATAACGCAAAATAACAGTATAAAATAATATAAAATAGCAGCAAAGAATTATGTAATCATTAATTTATTGCTAAATTATCTTCCTTATCTTCCTTTTTTGATTTTAATGTTGTTTCATTGTAAAATAAATAAATAATAAACTATGGAAAATATAACTTCTAGGAAAATCTTACAAAATTAATTTAAAGCTATTAGTGATTAGAATACAGATTTTATTTGCCGAAGTTCGTATGCGCGTAATTTATGCCTTGATGACAAATTAAACGATGGCGAATGATATGCTCATTAAGGCTTCGTTCTTGCTAAGTATTCTGTTAACTTTGAGTACGAGCGAGCAAATACTGTGCTGTGAAAATAATGCATTATTGGAGACCACAGGTGACGCTATTTTAACTGGTAAGCCGTTAGTTTAATAATACTTTAATCAATTAGATTTGAATCTGAAAATTTCTTTACGTATCATTTATATTTATGAGGAAATTAGTTTGCACTGTATTTAATTTAAAGCAGTAAAAAGTTGTAAATATAATTACATTAAATGTGATACATTATCTCTTAACAAATATATAGCTTAACTACTTTTTTATAAATTTATAAATCTATTTTATAAATCTAGAGTATAATAAAAAAACATGTAAATAGGGGAGACCGGGGCAAGTTGTTACAATTTTTGATTAGTAATTTTTTCCGTACTAATTTAAATTAATGAATACCTATGCATTGCTTCTGCAAAGATGCAGTACATCTTTAATTAGATAGTAATTTTTTTGTATCTGTCTTTAAATACTGAAAATTAAAATTTTTTATCAGTAGGTAAATTGTAATAACTTACCCCACTGTGGGGCAAGATGTTACATTTACAGTATTACTTGAAATGTAAATATATGTACATGTAAGCAAATTCAAGATTACAATTAAATCGAACACGAAATACTTCACAAGAAACATTTATTTTATGATATAAAATTTAAAAAATATAATATTACAAAAACTTTTTTTTTAATTAGTTATTAAAGTTAACGTTGGAAAGTCATTAAATTAATATTACGTGCATTTGCTGCTTTTCTCACAGACAGGTAGCCATCTATAACTTCCTTTAACTTTCGCTGTCGCATACGTTTCTCATTTATAGATCTTCTGTTTGTCTTTTTTTCTGTAAGATAGTATCATTTTTTTCCATAGACTTTTATAACTAAACTGCTGACTCAATATGATAGAAAGAGATAAACCTGATTCCGAGCTGTCTTTATTTCAATTCACATATGCGTCCTGTCTGTGAATATCGCATAAATTTATATAAAAACACTAACATTATTATCCGTGTGATTTATACATTTAAGAGTGAGTGAACATAAATATAGTGCTGCCCAGCGCTGTCTTCAAACATAGAAACGAAGTTGGCAGTCTATTTATAGAAGTCTGAGCATCATTCCGTAGAAGAAAAGAAATTGTTTTTAGTGGGATAAATTGTTATACTGTAACTACCCGCCCCGATCGAAGTGTAGCAACTTGCCCCAACCTTGCATTTTTAATTCGAAAATCAATACATGTATATCGATTCAAACAAAATATGTTATTATAATCAAATGTATATAAAAGAAATATACAAAAGGATAATCACCTCTAATTTAAATATACAATAACACAAGCGACTTATACAATAAAATATTTACTTTTAATAGTGAAAATCGAGAAAATATACGTAGCGTCTTCTAGAGTTCAAATATAACGGTTAAATAAAGTAAAGTTGTAAAGTATCATAAAAATCATATATAAAAATTCATAAAAATGTGCTACCACCTGTGGTAACTAAAAAACTAATTGTAACTTACCCCGTGTGATAACTTGTCCCGATCACCTCTACAAAAATTTTTTTCTCTATCTCTCAAATACTTTTTTATTTTAATTAATAAGAGGATAATTATAGGAGATCCTCCTTCCCATGACCTTGACCTTGACATATCATGTCAAGATCATGACTCTGAGTAATCTCTAATAAGTTTTAGACGTCGTTCGTTATTCGTTAAAAAGTTATAAGCGAGGAAGGGGGAAGGGAAGGGGAAGAGGGGGAGAGGGAGAGGGGGAGGGAGGGAGGAGTGAGTGAGAGAGAGAGGAGAGAGGGGGGTGTTTGAGGTGAGCGAATTTAAGGAATACAACTTTCCACGCAAAATGATTTTCACCCTATCTCCCCACCTGCTAAGCGGCGAACGATTTCCACGAAGCGACTCTTAAAGCCTCGTCTACAATAGTTGCACAAGCTATGTCACATGTTGTATGAAATATCGCAGAAGTGTCACATATAGTCGCATGATTGTCGTAGTCGTAAGAACTCTTGTCGTACGGAGTTGAGCCAACTTCAACTTTCTGCGACTGCGACAGGCATGTCGCATGAGTTCAGCCAATCATAGCACAGCAAGTTGTCGTTTAGAATTTGTCGTCGAATTGCGTACAAACAATCGACCATTGTAGACGCTCATTTAGCGACGCTCTTGCGGCATGCGACATTCGACACAACCTGTGCGACTATTGTAGACGAGGCTTAACGTATAGTACAGGCAGGGATATATATCAAGGTTAAGGTAATTATGGGAGGGGGTCCCCTATTCGATATAATTACCAATAAGAGAAACTGAGAACAACTTTTATGTTTTCCTTTTCCAACTTTTGACATTTGACAGTCTTCGTGGACGCGAATTACGGACAGCATTGCAATGTATCGTCAAATAAGGGGTTTCAACAAATTTTAACGATATTGTCGTGCGAACTTTAAACAAATAACCACATACCGAATGTGAAATTAGGTAAGTGAAATAGACCACTTTTATGCGTGTCTGTACCGCATAACGGTAAAAAAATTAATTTGTAAAATAGAAATATCATAAAAATTTATATAATTTACAGTTAGTCAATTTACAATTAGTAATTTACAATTAGTCAAATATTATTTTATTTTCATGAAAAATCATTAATTTAAGAATACAAATTTCTTAAAGAAATAAACAAACTTTTTTTTACGTTCACTTTTGTGCGATTAATCCTGCGTGTAAATTGCTGTTTTTTATTACGTCGTATGAATTGTAAGTTAAATTAGTTGCGAAAAATTGAGAAAAAAAATTTTTGTTTTATATCTCTTTGTATTCTAAATGTTTTTTAAACTCAGATATTATATTATTCTTTTTTATATAGCAAAATACAGAGAGAAACATAGAAATTGTTTATATGTTAAAAAAATCGTGCGTTGCATTTGCAATGTGTTGAAAGAAAAAAAAACTGCCTAGAAAAAAAATTCGCATTCTTGAGAAATGACTTCAGGAAAAAGATAGTTTAGGGATGCTCGCTGAAAAAATCCTAATTATTTATTTTGAAAAGTTGTTATTCTTTGGAATACCATATCAAAGCGATTTTTGGAAAAAACAAATACCTAAATTTAATTCTTAGTCGGAAAATTATTTATTTCACATTACAAAAATATAAAACAATGTTATTACAAAGAAATTTTATAATATTACGAAAACATTTTTTAAGGGAGAAAATTCAAAGGAATCGTCTTCATCGTGCTTTCTACGTCGCTCAGGACATCCTCAAAGTCTTATTCTCCGAAGCATTGTCATAAAATATGTCAGTTTTTCTTCATCATAAAAATTGTTCAAATTTTTCGCCGGCTCTCGATATCCGGCTTTTTGATAATGCGATGTAAACAATGATTTTTTTACGGAACGCTTGCGGCTTTACCCGCTCGCAGGATTGCAGCAAACTGATAAAATTTATTAGAATCGTCTGTATCATGGTATAAGAATATATGATATTCCATTCCCATACACACAAGGACGTGCAGTTGTCTTGAACATGGCGGCAGCTCCCTTGTAGAAAAGTACTACTGAGCACTAGGTGTATTTTGAGGCACTACTGTACTACTACACTACTATTTAGTTTCTGTGATGTATACTCGGTTCCTGCATTTTGTATCTCGCCGAAACGTGGATATATAGAGAAGATCTTAGCACTACTCAGTATTACTAAACACTTCTGCACTAGTGCTCAGTAATACTTTTCTAAAGGGTTTTTTGACCAATCAACACATTGCCCCAAATTGTAAAAAGGAACATGATTGCTACCATGTGGCATTCCACTAATTTTGGGACAAGCATTTGATCAGTTGTTTCTGATTTAGTCTGCCGCTATTATGCGCAATGGAATACCTTATATTTTTATCCCATGGTCTGTATATTCCCACTATACTACCTACTAAGGCACTAGATATGTGGGTATTCTCATCCGCCATTTTGGTTCCACTTGATTGTTACAGTACGATTAGCATAATATCTATGACAATTAGTCATAGACAAAGATAAATGTTAATTAAAAAGAGCCCACTCACCTTAAATTTTGATAAAAATGCACTGAATCGATGCGTTTTCGCGTAAAAATAAAGATTTGATAAGAAAAAGGTATCGCTCTGTTCCGTAAACCGAGATAGTAATCCTTAAAGTCGACGACTATTCGAGTTAGGAAATTTGTCACAGCAGAGGTTCACTGCTTTAAAAATACAAATTCACTGCTTTCAAAATAGAAATTCACTACTTTAGCAAAGAATTTATGTTTTTAAGCATGGTGAACCACTGTAATGACAGATTTTCTAACTCGAATAGTCGTCGACTTTAAAAATTAATATCTCGGTTAGCGAAAGTTAACATTGTTATTAGGTATTACTATAGCGATAGTTAACACTGACCAAGTTTACACCCTACGTTTAGGTCGCCACTTATATTCTAAATCTAACCTAAATACGACAGGTCGCGACGGTGTAAATACTTATAACCTCGCTTAGGCGAGGGATCTTTTTCAAGATCCCTGACCTCTCTTAGGCTGCACGACCTACCTAGCTTTAACGCATGTAAACGCAGGCAGACGGTCTAAAGGCGTAAAATGTACTAAGAAACTAATAGATGACATTATTTCATGTTTTGTAATATGCAATAAGCTGTGTACGTAGAAATGGATTTTATATTAGTGGATTTTATATTATAGGTCTATATTGGGGTAAACGCTCCGTTCGAGACCTGTCTTAGGTAAGGTAAAGGTCAGGGTATAGGTCAGGTCGTTGGGTGTAAACTAGGCTACTGTTATTAGTTATTACTATAGCGATATGCAGCGCAATTTGTTGGCATGGTGATAATAGATATAAATTCTGTACATAAGGTATGCAACATTCAATGCAAAGCATGAAATAATAGATAAATATTCATAAAGCATTGAAGGATGAGTTTATTAACCTCGTTTCACAGCAGTCGACAGGAGTCAATATTGAGTATATCGATAGTAAATTCAATATGACAGCTACTACGAATTACTCCAGTCAATTAGAGAAATATATCGATCACGTGACATTTTGCGAAACTCTGTAAACACTATAATAGGGTCTCTAACACTAAACTATATATATACTGGAATGGGCATCTCCATTGAAAAGTATAGAAAATCGTGGCCGGAATTGATCAGCCGCTATTTTGGCTGAGTCAGATGCTTGAGCGAATCAGAAGCTTTCAGGTGCTCATGCACACTTACGTTTAGTGTTCTTTATAGTATTATAATAGCGTATTCGATTACTGACTCGACCCGACTCTGAGGTAATAGTATATATCTATTTTTTTTAGCTGCAATTCTTACACAATTTAGCTCTTCTTTTGAAACTAAACAGAACAAACTATTGACTCGGAGTCGGGTTGAGTCAGTAAATCGAATACGCTATAAGGATGCGGTCACATGCAGCCCGTAATCCGTAATCCGTATCAGGGTACCTATCATAGAACAAGTCGAAATCGATTCCGATCGGAATTATTCAATTATTCCCTAGATTTCTATTGAGTTTTCTAGGGAAAACGGAATAATTCCGATCGGAATCCATTTCGACATATTTCGTGATAGGTACCCAGGATACTGGTCCCATGACAGTCGGATTTCGGAAAACGGAATCTCGGAAAAGTACTAGACCGGAAAATACTAGACTAGAATCGGAAGACACGGCAGTGTCTTGGCAAGTTAGCACGCGCAGTGATATACGCGTTGTGTTCGTTATAGTTCGTTAAGGTTAAAAATTAATAATTGTTAATAAAATAATTATTAATAAATAATTTTTCG
>NW_017297060.1:1477260-1483239 GCF_001594075.2 Trachymyrmex cornetzi
TATTATAAATTAAGTGATAGGAACATTATGAAATTTTAATTTTTCTTGAAACAATTTAAATAAAATGTTGTTTTATTTTATATATATTAATTCATTCTTTATTCAAAAAATTTGAACAAAAAAAAAGAAATTCGCTCGCTGTTAGAATTAATAAAACTTACAAAAATTATAAGATTGAAATTAACTTGGAATTAAATTATCCCCAACAATAATCATATATATAATGGAAACAATAAATACTTATATATTAATCAATATTTACCGAAAAATTATTTATTAATAATTGTTTTATTAACAATTATTAATTTTTAACCGTAACGAACTATAACGAACACAACGCGTATATCACTGCGCGTGCTAACTATATAAGAGACGACAGTATAAGAGAGGACAGTATAAGGGAGGATAGTAATTTAGGAAAAGAAAACGATTTCAAGACATTTTTAGTACAATGGGCTTGCACACATCGTATTTCTCATGTAGCTTTATCGCATTTATTGTCCGGTTTAAGAGCAGCACTTCCTACTTTTTCTAATCTCCCAAAATGTGCAAAGACATTATTACGTACACCACGTTCTTCCGTTATCACAGAAATATTTCCGGGACAATATTGTCATTTTAGTATTGAATATAGCATTCTCCAATTTTTATCTAGAAGCAAGAATACGGTCTCATCTCCTATTCAAATTCAAATTGGTATCGATGGTCTACCGATTTCTCGGTCAAGCTCTAATCAATTATGGCCCATTTTAGGTTGAATCGTGCCTAATGGCAAAGTATTTCTTATCGGTTGTTATTTCGGTAAAACTAAACCAGCAGATGCAAATAAATTTTTACAACAGTTTGTAGAAGAAATCAGTGATTTAATTAATAAGGGCGTAACTTATAACGAGACAACATTTTCAATATCAGTACACTCTATCATATGTGATGCTCCCACAAAATCTTTCATTACTCTTACTAAGGGACATACGGGTTATTTCAGCTGTTCAAAATGTACAATTGAGGGAGATTTTATCGCTAACAGAATATGTTTCCCTAATTTTCATTATGAAGCAAGAACGGACGATAGTTTCTCTAATCATATTCAAGAAGAACACCATCTTGGTCGTTCTATTCTATTAAACATTCCACATTTTGGCATTGTATCACACATACCATTAGATTATATGCATATGATATGCATTGGTGTCGTTAAAAAGTTAATAAAATTATGGATAAGTGTGGTCCTCTTAAAACTAGATGTTTATTCTTGTATAAAATGAAAAATATTTCCAAGTCCCTCCTTGACATCGGACATTTCATTCCAAAAGAATTTGCAAGAAGGCCGCGAGAAATACAAGATTTTGCACAGTGGAAAGCAACCGAATTGAGACAATTTTTATTATATACCGGTTCTGTAGTATTACAAAAAGAATTGAATTCTGTTATCTTTTCCAATTTTCTCACTTTGCACGTTGCTATTCGCATTTTATGTCAGAGAAATCCAGACGAATATATTGAATATGCGGGTAAATTATTAAAACATTTCGTTGAATGCTTTATTAAAATTTACGGACCTGAATTTGCATCTCACAATATTCATAGTCTTTTGCATTTAACTGATTGTGTAAAACAATTTGGACCATTAGATACTTTTAGTGCTTTCCCGTTTGAAAATTTTATGAAAGAGTTGAAATCTCTTTTAAGAAAATCGGATAAACCGTTAGAGCAAATTAGTAATCGCTATGCAGAAATGAATTTTTGTAAAATAAATTCTGGCAATATAAATGTATCAAAAATGAACGTAAAATCTCCACACGAAAAAGGACCGTTGATATCCGGTTGTTTCAGTCCACAATTTTCAAAGGTTGAATTTTCTCATTTTGTTATTTCAATTATTAAATCTTCTGATAATTGTTGTCTCATAGAGAATGATATCGTCTGTTTAGAAAATATCGCAACATCGAGTGAAGGCAATTACATTGCAGTAGGTCGTAAATTTCAAGTTGTTGAGGAACTTTATAATTATCCATGCAGTTCTGTTCGTTTGGATATATTTAAAGTTGGTCGGTTATCTGCTCTTCAAGTTTGGCCTTTGCATAAAATTAATAAAAAATTTGTAAAATTACCGTTTACAAAGTGTGGCAATGAAAGAAATTTTGCAGTAATACCGTTAATAAGCACTGAACATTTATAATTTATAATACACGTTTATCGCATTTTTTTAAAAATTTGTTATTCAAAAAAATATTTATAATACGTAATGAAATATTTACTCAAAATAAATAGATTTTTTGTGTGTACGTATGTTAACGATACAATACTTGAGAAAATGTGTACCATTTGTTTTCAGAAGATGCCGAATTTACAACATCAAGAAGGATTTATCGTCGCAGAATTCTACGATGGTGTCCAAGTAATACCACAATCTTGCCTAGAAAGTAAGGATGTATGCAAATATCCCTCACATTATAAGACAGATTCGAAAATTCGGAAGGCGGTTGAAAAGAAGGAAGTACCAGCTTCTAATTGGTCTTCCTTTAAAATTGATCGGATTTTTGGCGAGTATTGTAAGTATTTTAGTAAAATAACTTAAGTTTTAACATAATACTTGTTAATAATAATAATAATAATATACTTGCCAAAATATTTTCAGCATCCTTATCTAAGGCTGATGAGAAAGCCAAACAAGCACTCTGCACGTTAGATATGGATACCGACAAAGAAGGGAGAAGTCAAAGAAAATTTAGAACGAAAAAAATTGTATCCTCGTCCGAAAGCAAGGAAGAATCGTCTGAAACAAGCCTATTATCTCCTCCATCTCCTCCCGCAAAACGTAAGTACAAACAAATCTATTAATTTTATAGTACGTATATGAAATTTATATTTTTTAAATGTATATTTTATTTTGTATTTCAAGGTCAACGATTGAGCAATGATAATAAACTTTGGATGAAAGTTCATCCATTGTGTGTTCTGGGAATTCTGCGAAAAGATACAGCGGATCAGCAAAAGTTTCATACTCGAGTGGATCTCGAATAGATGCGGATAATCGTAATATTTCGTACCTAAGAAACGAAGAAAGACATAATGAAAGTACTGTACACCTTGGAGAGAAAAACATAGAAGAGAATATATCGGCAAATCGGCATGTGGATAAAATGCAGAAATTCGACCGTATGCAAGATAAAAAGAGATTAACAACGAAGAAAACTTTAAATTATCAATCTTCACATGATGCAATTAGTAAGTAAACATTTATCAGGTGTAAATACATACTGTAATAATATATTATCTTCGTTTAAAGAATTATATAATTCTATATTTAATGCATAAACTACATGATGCATACATTTTATAACTGCAAGAGAGATAAGTTTATCTGTAATATCTGAATCACTACCAATTGTTATAATTTGTTATACAATAAAAAATTATATTTCATTCTTGATAGAAAAGAATATTTTATAGTATATTGAAATAAACGTATTTTTATTTTATTATAATTATTTTTTTTTACAAAGCAAAGTGTGATGCTGCTAATTTCTATGTTTTATACGCACACACACATTCTGTACATGCATTTTATTTGTTTAATAAGTAACGTTATTTGTATTTATAGTTTATCATTTGAAGAGATTGACGAGAGAAATAACAGCCGTAAAATACGATATGAGAGACATGCTTACCTCGTTGGATATTTTAGTTAAAAGGACAAAGCCGGAAACAGAAGCCAAGAAGAATATTTCGGTTGAAGGCGCTGAGAATTACTTTCCGTTGCAAACTACAGAATAATTAATGACGGTTGAGAAGATCTTGAAACAACGTTATTCCCAATATAATGCTGCAATAGTAAGTTAATGCATATAAAAATTTATATTAGTTAAATAGGTATAACAGAAAGGTTATCAGAAGAGAAAGCCATGTAAAATAATATTATGATAATTAAATATATAAATAGTGTATTTTTTTTATAATTATTACCAAATGTATAAATGCATTGTATAATCAGTTTTAAGCACACTTTTTGACAAAAGAAATTCCAACACACTGAACTTTTCATAAATTTTCATTTTATTTTTTTGTTTTGAATGATTTCAATTAAAATAGTTAACTATAAGTACAAAAAACTTTTCTTTCCATCTTTCGTTTAAAAAATTATTAATCGTTGGAATTATTATAAATAATAGTGAAGGAAAGAAAATGATTTAAGAAAAAATATTACTACATTCTCAAAACGAAATGTTTATAATATTACTCTGTTTCATAGCGCGCATATATCAAATCTATCGGAGGAACTAACGTCGTTGATGCTGTAAAACGGATATTGTACAAATTATTCACAAATAAATTAGCCAGAGAATATAATTGGGAAGGCCGTTGCGGAAAGGAACCACTTCGTAATTTGGAACTAATAAAAGTGATTTTCAGTAAGTACTACATAGCAATGTTTAAGCGCAAAAATTTTTGTGAACGATTAAGAAATGTTTTAAAGTACACATATTTAGGTATAAATAGATTAAGAAATATCCTGTTATTTTAAAATATACATACATTTTCATAATTATTAATTAACTCTATCGAATTTACAAGGCTTTTGTCGAAAATAAACTGAATTCCAGTTTTACGTATATACAAGTCATCATTTTTTCTTGTTTTAATTTTTACGTGAACTTTATACTTAAATATTTTCTATTTTTACAATTACATAACTTATAACTATTTTGATCATACGTATATTGTATGCATGTACATATGTATGTATTGTACGTACGTACGTATATGTATACAGGGGGATCACGAACGTTTTGGCCAGACTTTTACTTTTCATACGAAATTTAATTCTAAACAAAAAGTTTCCTATAAACGTGAGTTTAAAAATGTTTCCATGAAAAGTTAGTGAACAAAATCCTCTGGAATCACGATTATTTTAAATATACTTTTACAAATATCAGGGAATGCATGGATTTTTCCAAAAAGGATCTAAACGAAGATTGTAATAGAGAATTAAATTATCTTTCAAATGAGAGCAAAGCGATTGTAATACGTTCCATTATAGGTTTTGAGACATAATGAGTTACAAATGTGTAAAAAACCCTAACCCTACTTTATTCGGCCCTTTACGATTTTGAACATATCCTAAAATCTTTCGCTCCAATAATGTATTGGCTCCAATAAATTAGCCAGAGAATATAATTGGGAAGGCCGTTGCGGAAAGGAACCACTTCGTAATTTGGAACTAATAAAAGTGATTTTCAGTAAGTACTACATAGCAATGTTTAAGCGCAAAAATTTTTGTGAACGATTAAGAAATGTTTTAAAGTACACATATTTAGGTATAAATAGATTAAGAAATATCCTGTTATTTTAAAATATACATACATTTTCATAATTATTAATTAACTCTATCGAATTTACAAGGCTTTTGTCGAAAATAAACTGAATTCCAGTTTTACGTATACAAGTCATCATTTTTTCTTGTTTTAATTTTTACGTGAACATTATACTTAAATATTTTCTATTTTTACAATTATATAACTTATAACTATTTTGATCATACGTATATTGTATGCATGTACATATGTATGTATTGTACGTACGTACGTATATGTATACAGGAAGAGAAGCGAAAGACACAAGCAGATGACAATGAAGATAACCAATAAGATGACAATGGAGACAACCAACAGGGTGACAATAACCAACAAGGTAACAATAGAGATAATCAACATGATGACAACGGAGATAACCAACAAGATGATAACGCTTCTGCAGAGTAAGTTTAAGGAAAGTTAAGAAAAGTCAGACAAGGTATTTTAACAACGTCAAAATTTTATTATTACATACGATAAGATATTATTTATACGTACCCGTTCACAACTGCGTACATTTATCCATTTATGTATTACAATTGCTTCCTATAGATTTCACATACTGTACCTCACACAGAAGAAGGATATCGAATACATTTAATGGATATCCAATAGACGTCGTAAC
>NW_017297060.1:1493616-1504614 GCF_001594075.2 Trachymyrmex cornetzi
ATGAAAAATAAAAACGTGAACAACTAATTGTTCTTAAAATTCATAGATATGTAGAGTATCGTTAATAAAGCTGTCTCGTTGATAGACGAAAAGAAACACTTTCGTACATTTAAAACTGATCATATCAAAATGGAACGTACTATAATCGCTTTCGTCTCATTTGAAAGATAATTTAATTCTCTACAACTTTCATTTGAGAATTTTTTGTTAAAAAACACATACATTCCTTGTTATTTGTAAATAAAAATGTAAAAAATAATGGTGGTTTCTGAGATTTTTGAGTGCTAACTTTTTAAAGAATGTGTGTGTGTATGTGTGTGTGTGTTGCTAATTATTAAATAAAATGCGACGCAATATATTTACTTATATTCAAAAAAATTGAAATGGAGAAAATGTTTGTAGGCTGCGTACTTCAGAATATCCCGGATTCCAATCACGAAAAAATCCAGCGGAGGATTATGGAATGGTTCCGACACTCAAAGGCGAGACATCACAATGAGGAGAAGCGAAAGACACAAGCAGGTGACAATGAAGATAACCAACAGGGTGACAATAACCAACAAGGTAACAATAGAGATAATCAACATGATGACAACGGAGATAACCAACAAGATGATAACGCTTCTGCAGAGTAAGTTTAAGGAAAGTTAAGAAAAGTCAGACAAGGTATTTTAACAACGTCAAAATTTTATTATTACATACGATAAGATATTATTTATACGTACCCGTTCACAACTGCGTACATTTATCCATTTATGTATTACAATTGCTTCCTATAGATTTCACATACTGTACCTCACACAGAAGAAGGATATCGAATACATTTAATGGATATCCAATAGACGTCGTAACCATGGTATAAAGCCTCGTCTACAATAGTCGCACAGGTTGTGTCGGATGTCGCGAGTAGTAGCATCGCAGGAATCACAAAAAAATACACTTCTGCATTGTTTAAATCAATCACGTCAAGAAGACGTAGAAGATGAAAAGTAAATGGAACTTAATAAATTTCTTGAACAAAATTAATAAAAATACAAAATAAAAATTTTTCTTTCACAAATACAAAATAATTCTTGTTTTCAAACTAAAATAGCTCTGTGTATAGAAATAGAACAAAATGACACTGTAGAAAATGTAGTAGGAAATGTGTACAGTAGAAAACATGAAAAATAAAAACGTGAACAACTAATTGTTCTTAAAATTCATAGATATGTAGAGTATCGTTAATAAAGCTGTCTCGTTGATAGACGAAAAGAAACACTTTCGTACATTTAAAACTGATCATATCAAAAACTGTTTCCAACTAATTTATGTTAGCAGCATTCTCGTCAGATATTTTATTTTGATTTAAAGTTTACAGGGAAAAATACGTTTTGAAATAATTTAAGAACTAATGAATATCCTGTAACAAAATGTAACATAAGTAAACATTGCAATGGTTTCTGAGATTTTTGAGTGCTAACTTTTTAAAGAATGTGTGTGTGTGTGTGTGTGTGTGTGTGTGTGTGTGTGTGTTGCTAATTATTAAATAAAATACGACGCAATATATTTACTTATATTCAAGTAGTTAAATGTCAACAATAATAATAACACGTACCTATATACAAATGTTATGAAAAGGATTTATTATTTGTAAATTTCATTAACTTTTTTCTCTTATTCTTATATCTATTTTCTACAGCAATATTTTATACTGAAAGCGAAAGACACAAGCAGGTGACAATGAAGATAACCAACAGGGTGACAATAACCAACAAGGTAACAATAGAGATAATCAACATAATGACAACGGAGATAACCAACAAGATGATAACGCTTCTGCAGAGTAAGTTTAAGGAAACTTAAGAAAAGTCAGACAAGGTATTTTAACAACGTCAAAATTTTATTATTACATACGATAAGATATTATTTATACGTACCCGTTCACAACTGCGTACATTTATCCATTTATGTATTACAATTGCTTCCTATAGATTTCACATACTGTACCTCACACAGAAGAAGGATATCGAATACATTTAATGGATATCCAATAGACGTCGTAACGTCTGTTGGATATCCATTAGACGTATTTAATGGCTTTTTTCTGTGTGGCATGTTAGTTTTCTTTATATTTTATCTTTATTTTCAGCTTTTTTAAATCGTCGATGATGAGATGCGCTATGTAAAAGTTTCCAATAACTTATATCGCAAGTCTAAGACGACCTTAAAAAAAAATTTTTTTTATACATGATTTAGAAAAATAACGATAAAGTGTAATGAAATGAAAATACAAAAACTTCATGTTTAGCTTTCTATAGGAAGACATACCATATATATACATATATATATATATATATATATATCTTTGACACAGATATCCTTCTCCTTACTACTACCTCGACTTATTGCCTACTGCACGCTGGACGCGATGAGGGATGAGCAACGACTGATATTCAATGAGAGCTCTGCTTCGTCAAGTGAGAAAATAAAGGCTTTCATTGAATATCGTTCGTCGCGCATCGCTCATTGCTTCCAGTATGCAATAGGCATACAAATTTTCGACCGGCATGCTGTTGACAAAAAAGTTAATTAGCTGATTATAACGAACGTGATTATGATACACTCGTTAACTAATCAGTGATTCAAGTAAAATATTTCTTTTTAAAAATTTACAAAAACATGCAACTTTTTGCACTCTAGACTAAAATTCTCTTTAGCATTGGTATGTGCGGCAGAATTAAAGATCAGACACAACGAATGGAATAATAAACAGTTCAATACATTGCATAATGAACTTTATAGAAAATGCTCCTTATTCAACGTATTGAACCGTTCCTTTATTACGTTCATCGTGTCAGGACCATTATGATTATACGATGGTATTTCCATAATTTTTAAATGTGTTTCAGATATTCATGTCTACAACTTATACGGATTGATGGAGTTGGTGTTCACAATCTGGGCCCCTATTCTTGAAAAGTATCGCGTACCATAAACTAGGGAAATGCTATAGTGTACGTAACGTATACTATAGTATTTCCTTAGTTTTACGTATATCATCATTTTCAAGAATAGGGGCCCTGTTCTCAATTTAAACCGTCTTATAGCCTGTTCGATTTACTGATTCGACCCGACCCCGAGTCCACGGTTTGTTCTTTTTAGCTGCATTTCTTGCATAATTTAGCTCTTATGTTCTTGAGGTTAACAGAACAGACCATTTACTCGCAATCGGGTAGAGTCAAAGACATAGAGAATGGACTGCGCGATCTGTGTGTCAAAATGATCGATAGGGATGAAAGAGAGTGACCATGGCAGACGGCCATTTCTATCTCTTTCCATTCAATGATGTAATGGGAGAGAGAATGAGAGGGAGATTGGTCGTCTCCCACTCTCTCTCATTATTGTCGACCACATTTGATGTATGGAGGTGTATCCTGTTTTTTTAAATATTATGTTAAGTTTATATTACACTGTTATTCCGTAATGTTTTTAATAAATACAAAGTTTTCCACAATATCTTTGCGATTTTTCTTTTACAACTACAACCTTTACCAAGCCGTCCTCCATGAACTCTTCATTGTTTTGTAGCGTGATATGATGGTAATATGCGTGAGAGTATGGTGCGCGAGTGGATGGCCGATAAGGATGTGAGAAAGTGCGAAAAGGTTTAGAAGCGCGAAACGAGGAGCGCTGAATGAATGAGTGGAAGGAGAAGAGAGTCCTGGCCGAGGGAACGCGAGCGGGGAGGAGTATAAAGAGGAAGAAAAATGAAAAGGAAGAGAGAGAAGTCACGCTCCAGAATTCGGCTCCGGAGTACAAAAGAGGAAGTAGCGCCGGTAAAGTCTGGTTCAGCCGTTGCAGACCTGAACGACCCGATCCGGAGCACGAGGGGTCAAGCCAAGTATCCCGAGACCTCACCCCTGACTGACCGGATATTGGGGCATGCTGGATCAGATTGGAGAACTTCTGTATGGATGGAGGCACGCACTGCTGACGTGGTTGACGCGACTGAGGCGGCCATTCCGGAGTAACGCAAGGACTACCAGATACGTATCTCTTCCTTCCCGCGACGTCTTTCACACTCGAGAACATCAAGCACTCGGAAGCGCAACGCGATACACGCGAACTGTAATATATGTTGCGTACGCACGAGCGAATTGTATAAACGGAGGATTCGAGCAAACGAAGTGAACATTCCGTGACCGTTGCGATATTTACTATTCGGACCACGAGGTACGCGAACCTCTTATCAGTCAGGCTGGAGTCCCATGAGGTGTATTTACCGCGTATCGCGTAACCGCGTAACCAATAAGAAGCGATCCGCTGTTGTGGTTTCGCGTTTTACTGATTATTGATTGGTTACGCGGTTACGCGATACGCGGCAAATACGCTTCATGGGACTCCACCCTCAGGGTCGATAGTGTTGCGAATTCTTGAGACCGTCAATGATTTAATGTTAATATATGGCCTAGTTGCCTCAAAGAACTAAATTTGTATTCCGATAATATATGCCTCTCCTCGGTCCCAGAACGAAAAAACTTTCGTAAGCGTAGATAGATACGTGTCAATATTCACTATCGTTAATCGCTAAGGATTTCGAACATAACTAAGAAGAAGAATAACATCAGTTAACGTTACAGCTTACTGTCTAACAAAGCACCATAACTCTATTTAGTTCTGTTTAATTCATGTAAAATATAAAGTTACTTTAAAAGAATTAAAATCGAGCTTTATTAATCATTTAAATAACTTTTAATTTTATAAGACTAAAAAATTACTTTTGAAAGTGTGCACTTTTATTTCTGTAAAGCGGCAAATTATTTGAATGATTGCATATAAGCTCAATTTCAACTTCTGTGTGCCGATATTATATTTTAGCTTAAACACAAGTTTAACAGAACGACATTAATATCACGAATTAAATATTTCAAGTAATGTTTCGTTAGGATTGCGTTTAGGACTGAAAAATATTTTCGACGCGCAGTTGGCAGAATTAAACGTGTACAACATTTAAATGTATATGACATTCAAGCACTATGACTCAGCACCGTTTAAAACTATTATCTTATTCGCTTTGTAGTTACGTATATCACTTGGGAGGTCCTATATAGGTTACTATTTTAGTTCATTATTGTTTGACAATACTGTTTCTATAGAATGTACAGTTGTAAAAATTAAATTTATAATATAAGAATATAACTTCTTAATATAAACATGTTTAAGCATATATGCATATTAGCAGAAAACTATGAATTAATTATAAAACTTTAATATTAGACTTTTAAAAATACGCGATTATACATAAATATAGATATGTAATATGTCGTTAATAACTAATTAATAGGCTATATTATGGAGATCTAGTAGAGATCTATCCGATTTCCATCGTGGAAATAAAATCTCATGGAGTCATGGAGGTAGGATGGATGTCTAATGAAGGTCTATCCGATTTCCAACGTGAAAATAAAATCTTCTACAGCCATAGAAGTAGGATGGATATCTAATAAAGATCCACATGATTTCCAACGTAGAAATAAAATCTCGTGGAATCATGGAGGTAGGATGGATGTATAATAGAGATTTATCTGACTTCCAATATGAAAAAAAAATCTCGTGGAGTCATGGAAGTAGGATGGACGTCTAATAGAGATCCACCTGATTTCCAACGTGCAAATAAAATCTCGTGGAATCATGGAGGTAGGATGGATGTCTAATAGAGATCTATCTGATTTCCAATATGGAAAAAAAATCACGTGGAGTCATGGAAGTAGAATGAATGTCTAATAGAGATCCATATGATTTCCAAAGTGGAAATAAAATCACGTGGAATCATGGAGGTAGGATGGATGTCCAATGGAGATTTACATGATTTCCAACATGGAAATAAAATCTCGTGGAGCCATCGTGGTAGGATGGATGTCTAATAGAGATCCACCCGATTTCCAACGTGGAAATAAAATTTCGTGGAATCATGGAGGTAGGATGGACGTCCAATGGCGATCTACCTGACCTCCAACGTGGAAATAAAATTTCGTGGAATCATGGAGGTAGGATGGATGTCTAATAGAGATCTATCTACCTTCCAACACGGAAAAAAAATCTCGTACAGTCATGAAAGTAGGATGAATGTCTAATAGAGATCCACCTGATTTCCAACGTGGAAATAAAATCTCGTGGAATCATGAAGGTAGGATGTATATCTAATAGAGATCTATCTAACTTCCAACATGGAAAAAAAATCTCGTGGAGTCATGGAAGTAGGATGAATGTCTAATAGAGATCCACATAATTTCCAACGTGGAAATAAAATCTCGTGCGGCCATAGAGGTAAGATGGATATTTAATAGAAATCCACCTGATTTCCAACGTGGAATTATGGATGTCTAATAGAGATCTATCTACCTTCGAACATGGAAAAAAAATCTCGTAGAGTCATGGAAGTAGGATGAATGTCTAATAGAGATCCACATAATTTCCAACGTGGAAATAAAATCTCGTGCGGCCATAGAGGTAAGATGGATATTTAATAGAAATCCACCTGATTTCCAACGTGGAATTATGGATGTCTAATAGAGATCTATCTACCTTCGAACATGGAAAAAAAATCTCGTAGAGTCATGGAAGTAGGATGAATGTCTAATAGAGATCCACATAATTTCCAACGTGGAAATAAAATCTCGTGCGGCCATAGAGGTAAGATGGATATTTAATAGAAATCCACCTGATTTCCAACGTGGAATTATGGATGTCTAATAGAGATCTATCTACCTTCGAACATGGAAAAAAAATCTCGTAGAGTCATGGAAGTAGGATGGATGTCTAGTAGAGATCCACCTGATTTTCTACGTGGAAATAAAATCTCGTGGAATCATAGAGGTAGGATAGATGTCCAATGGAGATCTACCTGATTTCCAACATTGAAATAAAATCTAGTGGAGCCATGGTGGTAGGATGGATGTCTAGTAGAGATCCACCTGATTTCCTACGTGGAAATTAAATCTCATGGAATCATGGAGGTAGGATGGATGTCCAATGGAGATCTACCTGACTTCCAACGTGGAAATAACATCCCGTGGAGCCATGTTGGTAGGATGGATGCTTAATAGAGATCCACTGAGTGATTCCGATTGCTCACGGCTCGATTGGACACCACCAATCACAGCGACAGGTGCCTAGGAGATTTGTAGTCTCAAGCGCTGTGAGTGGCCCGTGTCCAATTAAGGCGTGTCCAACTGGGTGTCACCCTCTGACTTCTTATACGGACAAAAAATCACGTGGAGTCATAGAAGTAGAATGAATGTCTAATAGAGATCCATAAGATTTCCAACGTGGAAATAAAATCTCGTGAAGTCATGGAAGTAGGATGTCTAGTAGAGATCCACCTGATTTCCTACGTGGAAATAAAATCTCGTAGAATCATGGAGGTACGATGGATGTCCAATGGAGATCTACCTGATTTCCAACATGGAAATAAAATCTGGTGGAGCCATGGTGGTAGGATGGATGTCTAGTAGAGATCCACCTGATTTCCTACGTGGAAATAAAATCTCGTGGAATCATGGAGGTAGGATGGATGTCCAATGGAGATCTACCTGATTTCCAACCTGGAAATAAAATCTCGTGGATCCATGGGGGTCGGATGCATGTCTAATAGAGATCCACCTGATTTCCAACGTGGAAATGAAATCTCGTAGAATCATGGAGGTAGGATGTCCAATGGAGATCTACTTGATTTCCAACATGGAAATAAAATCTGGTGGAGCCATGGTGGTAGGATGGATGTCTAGTAGAGATCCACCTGATTTCTTACGTGTAAATAAAATCTCATGGAATCATGGAGGTAGGATGGATGTCCAATGGAGATCTACCTGATTTCCAACCTGGAAATAAAATCTCGTGGAGCCATGGGGGTAGGATGGATGTCTAATAGAGATCCACCTGATTTTCAACGTGGAAATGAAATCTCGTGGAGCCATGGAGATCGGATGGTTGTCTAATGGAGACCTATCTGACTTCCTTCGTGGAAATGATTTCTCATGGATTCGCGGAGGTAAGGTGGAGGTCCATTGGAGGTCTATCCGACTTCCGCAATGGATTTAGACGTCCCATGGAGCTATGGAAGTTTGATGGACATCCACTGGATATCAATTTCTATGTGGGCTGCCAAGACACTGCCGTGTCTTCCGATTCTAGTCTAGTATTTTCCGGTCTAGTACTTTTCCGAGATTCCGTTTTCCGAAATCCGACTATCATGGGACAGCACCCTAAGGGTCGGATTTCGGAAAACGGAATCTCGGAAAAGTACTAGATCGGAAAGTACTAGACTAGAATCAGGGGATCAATCATGAAACTTTTTTCCTAAGATGAAAAGTGAACAATGAAAAATTTCTCCATTAACTTCAATGGTTATAATTTTCACTTTTCACTTTCCATCCTAGGGATAAAGTTTCATGATTGATACCCAGAAGACACGGGCCCGTATTGAGAACGCGCTTACAACGATGTTAGCACGCTAACATACTATACTTTACGTCACGCATATTATAGAATTTCAGAGATAAAAGTGCGCTTTTATCGATAAAAGCGCGTTCTGAATACGGGCCACGGCAGTTAGCACACGCAGTGATATACACGTTGTGTTCGTTATAATTCATTACGTTAAAAATTAATAATTGTTAATAAAATAATTATTAATAAATAATTTTTCGGTAAATATTGATTAATATATAAGTATTTATTGTTTGCTTTATACGTATATATGATTATTGTTGGGGATAATTTAATTCTAAGTTAATTTCAATCCTATAATTTTTGTAAGTTTTATTAATTGTAACAGCGAGCGAATTTCTTTTTCTTTTCGTTCAAATTTTTTGAATAAAGAATGAATTAATATATATAAATTAAAACAACATTTTATTTAAATAGTTTCAAGAAAAATTAAAATATCATCATGTTCCTATCACTTAACTTATAATAGAAAAAGATAAATTTTATTTCAAAAGTCAATTTTATTAAAAATTATCTAAATTTTTAATTACTATGATCACTCTTTTTATGTTCCGACTTTTTGATTACCGAGTTTCCCATGGAGTGACTTTTTCGGAAAACGAACTATTATTCTAACCTGAAACCAACTTTTAATTAAAAAATTTCATTCATTATCTTCTGTTACAATAAAAAGTACATCGGAATTTTATTTTCTTACAGATTCTTCTACTATATCGTAATTACCTTTTTTCATAAAATATTCAAAATAAATTTTCCGATTTTCACAATTCCGGAAAAATTGGTTCATGGGAAACCGAGTCACGAAAATTTCGGACCGACAAGCAGACAAGCACGCAATTTTGTATATCTCCAACAATAATCATATATATAATGGAAACAATAAATACTTATATATTAATCAATATTTACCGAAAAATTATTTATTAATAATTATTTTATTAATAATTATTAATTTTTAACCTTAACGAACTATAACGAACACAACGCGTATATCACTGCGCGTGCAAACTTGCCAAGACACTGCTGTGTCTTCTGATTCTAGTCTAGTATTTTCCGGTTTAGTACTTTTCCGAGATTCCGTTTTCCGAAATCCGACTGTCATGGGACAGCACCCTAAGTCGTATATGGCATTAGGGCCAGTATTCATAGTTAGATCTTATATTCAAGATCGTCTTAAGTACGGTCTTAAGAAGTCACGAACCAATCAGAAGGCTGCATTAGCATCTTAAGACATTACTTAAAACGGTCTTGAAATAAAGGGCTTTCTACAATAAGCCATTAGTCATAAATCAGAAGTGAGAAACCAAAAATTGACCAATCACAGTCGTCATTTTTTAACTTCTGACTTCTGATTTATGACTAATGGCTTATTGTAGAAGGTCTATAAGACTCGACTATGAATACCGGCCTAGGCATATGAGACGATGATCGTCTACCGATGTGGTCGGACATGTTATTGCGTTATCATTTTTGGAAAGTGTGACCGGCTTCAAACGCGCAATTGAGTTTATGTTACTCTTTTAAACTTTCGTATTCTGTATATTCTCACGCGAAGAAGAAGTAAGACGCATATGTCAGCAAGATTATCGTGTGTGAGGTTATATTTGAAGGATTATAAAATCGCGCGACTGTCTACAAAGCATCAACATGAAGTGCTGTGTGCCTGGGTGTGGGCAGAGAAGTAAAAAGGGCCTTTCATTTCATAGATAAAAATAATTGAAGTGACATTATGTTTATATACCATTCATGTCAAAGACATAGATAATGGACTGCGCGATCCGTATATAAGTAGTATACCAAATGTGGTCGACAATAATGAGAGAGAGGGACCATGGGAGACGGCCAATTTCCCTCTCATTCTTTCTCCCATTACACCATTGAATGGAAAGAGATAGAAATGGCCGTCTGCCACGGTCCCTCTCTCTCATCTCTACGACCATTTTGACATACGGATCAGGGATCGGAAACTCCCATGGAGGAACTATTACACGATGACAGTGATAGGTTGCACCTGAAGAGTGCGCTGGTGCAATATTCTTAATTTAGTTCTCTGAGGTACACTTTTTCACAGGGCTGTGATCAGCTTTGATCAGTTTATATCACATTTGATAATAATACATTTATAATTGTTACTATTTTTCTTGATTTGTCTCAATAAAACAGTATTTCTTTCAATTCCGTTATCTTTCAATCGGCCAGCGTGAATCATGTACCGTGAAATCTAATAAATGTTAAAATCTATGTACTGTAACCGTACTCGCGAGCAACGGCACAACTTCGTCGTGTGTTCTTCGTACTCTTCGTACGCAAAAGTATCTTCTCTCCCTCGGTAACTGAATTTTGCGACAGCCAGGCGGTTTTTCGGCCAAAATTGTAATTCTTATTACTAAGTTGGGCGCCAGGTACGAGAGAGCGTGCCACTCTTTTCGAAATCTCCTCACTTTTGCCCGTCACGTTTTCGCGACGGCAGGGGGTGGGTCACAAGGGGGTGGGAAATTTGTCGGAGGG
>NW_017297060.1:1504644-1506851 GCF_001594075.2 Trachymyrmex cornetzi
CGCGAGAGCGTAATAATAAGAACAATTATATTTGAGGAAATATGATAAAGTAGAATTAATTACATTGGTGGCGTGATTACAAGTACTTTCCGGAGCTCCTCCGCTCTACTCGATACTCTCGGTACTCGCATAGAGAGCCGCTAACTTACTTCTAGCGCCGGACGCCGGTCATACGCTACAGCACGAACCCCGACCTTCCGCGCGGTATCTTCCGACGGTGTCAAACTCCCGCCCCTCGACAACCGGCAAGAACCCGTACCCGCTGTACCACCAGACTTCTGGACGTGTAACGCCGGCCCGCGGCCGATGCCACGGCGATGGTGCGACGCGATTATAGCGAACGCCTCTATGCGACACGACTCTACTCGACAACGTGAATCCCGGAACCGGTCTCTACTCGGTAACACCGCAACCGGAAGCTAACTCGGCAACGCGACAATCCGCGTTCCGAGGCAATAGCACGATGCTCGGCGACACAATTATAGCAAGCGTGTCCACGACGCGATACTAAACGGTAACGCAACTACTATAAGCGTCCTTACGCGACACGACGAGACTCGACAACGTGACTACTCTACGCGTTTCTACACGACTCTACTCTCCTCGGAAACCGGAAGTGACTCCCCTGTGGCGAGAGGAACGAGCGCGGCTCTGCCCTCGATTCTCTCCAAACGACTTTAATTTACTCCCACTCGGCAGCGAATATTACTCCCCTTACTCTGACTGTCGAAACGCGACAGCTAAGGATTTCCAAGGCTCGGGAGGATGGCACGTGGCTCGCGGTTCCGCGGCTCTACACGGCGGCCATTACGCCGATCTCTCGTTACGATGCGAGCTGGCTTACGTGCGATCCACCCGGCGACGTACCCCGGTCGGCAGCTTCACAAACGATGACACTCGTCTCACTCTAGCTGTCCTCTCCGTCCTCTCAATCTCCTATCACGTATCCCTCGGCAATCTCAGGCTTCGCACCCGGACTTGGCGGCAGCAATCTCGCGCTTCCTTTACAAGGTACGGCTCGCTCGTCCACAGAAAGAGTGAGGCCCGGGAGCTCCCGGCGGATTCTCGCAGGCTGCTTAGTGCCCCCCTCCCTGCGGGGGAAGAGGTAGTCACACTGATTGGCTTCCGCGTGTCACGGTATCCGCGCGTGCCGTGCAGTCCCGCACGGCTTTGAATCCTGGCTCGTACGAGCGCGCAATGAATGTCCCTGTCAAGGGTGGCGTCCCTGCTCACGGCCCCTGCACTTCCTGGCCTGGCGGAGGAGATCGGGATGGATTTCCTTCTCGCTCCCCGTCGGGGCCCTAGGCTCCCGACGGACGTCCGTCCGGCCCCTCAAGGGTGGCCGGGAATTCTGGCCTCCTCCGGTGCTCTGCAAGAGATGCATGGTGAAAGTATGATTCCTTTCTTATGCGACCGCGGTTACGAGCAATGATATAAAATAATACAACCTGCTTGTTCGGGCTCCCGGATGTCCTTCTCTCTTAGCTTCTTCGGCCCTCCTTCCAATCCTGTCGGTCTTCTGTCTTCCCTCCAAGGGTGACGGGTGAGACACGATGATACAATGAAATTTCACAGCAGCTGCCGAGCGTGATCCGTGGCGCGTCTACGCTTCCTGATACGCTTGATCATTACGCAAAAGAAATGCTAATACAAAAGAAGAAAATCTGCCGAGTAAAATAAATGACGCGAGTTTTAAAGCACGTTCGCAAGTGTGCTTGCACGCGCGCTCGCGTGCGCCCTCGCCTACGCGTTCGCCCTTCGAGCCGGTAGGAAGCGCGAGTCCGCCGTCGACAAGTCCGCACAGTGACGGACAAAATGTCACGTCACAGTACTTCTTGGTGATAAGCGGCATAATTACAAAAGGTATAGATTTTATCCTTTAAGAATAAATATAGTTTGAAATAAACAAAATATTTTAAACTTATATTGTACCTACGTATTCCTAATATATACGGTGCTTTTTAGGAAAGAGTATGGATGAACACGACAATTCAATATTAATCGTGTATCGACAGCAATCGAATCAAATCAAGCCAAATCGAGTATTGCTTCATGCAAGGGAATATTTATAAACTAACTTAGTTATAAATATTAAAATAAGTTATTAAATCTTAAAACTACATTAATTATTTGATAATCATAATATTATATATAGTAATAAATATATAATATTAAATTTAAATACAAGATATTATAATAGTTTATTT
>NW_017297060.1:1507402-1508415 GCF_001594075.2 Trachymyrmex cornetzi
TAACAATATTAGTAATTATTAACAAAAATAAATAATAATAAGGTAAGTTAAGAATTAATAATAAATTAATAATAATTAGTAAATAATAATAAAATCTAATTGATTTATTTTCTAAATAAAATTAATGAACTCAATAGAATTGTTTATCATTAAATAAATGATTCCTAAGATTCATAACCACTAATTTAGGTTACTTTGTGTTATTGTGACAGTGGGAATAAACGTTCATTGCAATATTTTTGAATAAAAAAAATTTTGTGATTATTTTTATCAAACATAAAAGTAATTATATAATTGTGCAATATTTTATTAAACATAAAAGGTAATTATATAATTACTTTTTATGTTTGATAAAAATAATCCTAAAATTTGTTTTTTATTCAAAAATATTTCAATCGCGTTTATCCCCGCTGTCACAATAACACATAGAAACTCTAAATAAATAGTTATTAATCTTAAGAACCATTTATTTAATGGTAAACAATTTTTTTGAGTTTATTAATTTTATTTAGAAAATAAATCAATTCGATATAAAAATTGGTTTAAACGCCGCGATATCGAAGGTTAGTGATAGGTTGCATCTACAGAGGGCGAGCGTTGCGGCGATTACAGCTAAACATATGGGAGTTTCCGATCCCTGACACGGATCGCGCAGTCCATTCTCGATGTCTTTGATTCATGTCCATATAGATTTCCATACATCGATAGTACATCGATCGATACATCGATCGCAACGTGCGCGCGAACGCTTCTGATTCGCTCAAGCATCAGACCCAACCAAAATGGCGGCTGATCAATTGCGGCCACGAATTTTCCTCGATGCCCATTCCAGTGTATATATAGTTCAGTGGTCTCTAACTATAATCTATCAATTAAATGGAACCAAATCACCGGAACCTGGGCCACTTAAGGCGATGCTAAAGCCTCCTGTTTTACCCACATTTCCATTCGGTGAAAAATCTCTGTATTGGATGTACGGATTGCAAAAGTATTATTGCTTAAATTAAAGTACG
>NW_017297060.1:1508548-1509678 GCF_001594075.2 Trachymyrmex cornetzi
TGATATAAGAGTTTTAGAGTCCATATCTTGAAAATAAGCGTGCAGCTGAGGTCACATTATTGAAACGAACGATACTGAGTTTGTAGAACTAAGATTGAAGGTCTAGAAAAGATATATTCCCACCGAATAGGAAATACGTGTATACAGATGCTTTGCGGAGACTGGGACTGTCAACAGAGCCGAAATTCCGTGTAGTAGTAGTTGCGCGGTCTTGCGATAGATAGTGCTGGCATATGTTAGATAAGAACAGATGTATGCGTTTGAGTAAGACAAAATGATACATATTATATAATATAATGTAAAAACTAAATTAAAGATGTCGCCACTATTATCGAAATTGGAATTAAAAAAGTCTGTACTATCGACCTTGATTGAGTTGGGTAATCGGTTTAGCATCCCCTTAAATATTAGAAGAAGAAGAAGAAGAAATGGAACTAAGATGGTGAATGAGAATACCTACATATCTAGTGCCTTATATCTACTTTTTCTAGGTTAGGGTTCTCGATCTAATTTATTGCAATGCTACTTACAATTTTGATTATTTTTTAAGACACACGCAGGGTTAACTACCGAGAAAGAAATGTTTCTTTGCAATCTTTGCTACATGGTTAAAGAAAAGTTTTTTGATTTCAATATCATTTCTTTGATTTGAACATTATTTTTTTAAATCAAATAAAAAAATGTATTTGATTTAAAGAAATTATGTTCAAATCAAAGAAATGACGTTCAAATCAAAGAAATTTTTTTTTAACCGTATAGCAAAGAAACATTTCTTTGAATTGAAGAAACCTTTCTCTGAGTATTGTTAAGCAGAGAGTAAATTAAATTAATTAGATATTAAATGTTAATAATAGTTGATCAATTAAATAAAATAATATCATGGCAAATAAAATTTTCTTCTAAAAAATTATTGTCTAAAATTAAAAAAATATTTGTATGTTAGCAAATACATCAAATGTACATATGTTTTCAGAAATGTACCCATATGTTTGATAACATATTTCAGAAATCATGATAATCTTTAAAGTATAATACTTGAAATAGTTAATACTGGAAATAAGTTCTCATAATTATAATTATAATACTTGAAATAGTTAATACTGGAAATAAGTTCTAATAATTATTGTACA
>NW_017297060.1:1510086-1517406 GCF_001594075.2 Trachymyrmex cornetzi
TGTATATTAAATTACACAGGACTAAGAATCTTCGACACGTGTCATGATAGGATTATAGTGTTTAGACAAGTTTTGCGAGTAGTGGTTGAGCAAAGTTGCGCGCCGGATTATGAGATGGGTATATTGATGCTATCCCAATATGGACCCATGATGGAGTATCTTCTCAGTTACAACGGTTTGCCAATCGGCATCTACGAGGAACGAGATTTCACAGTGCCCATAATCAATATCCTGGCGCATTATCTGAGCACCAAGTATAAGATCGTCGATCTGGTCCACGCCAACACGGATTCTGTTCTCGATGATTTCCTAGAAGTTATCAAGGATGCTGGTGTGTGCGTGAAACGAAGTGACAGGCATGTCAACGGTGACAGGTATGCGAACGTCACGGAAATGGTGATAGTCGCAATCGGTAAGAGAAATGACGTGCAACGATGACTGGAAGAGAATAAGAAATCGAGAAATTTCGGAGAAATATGGTTTCTGCTGCCGCTTGATAATTCAGATATTAACGGCAAGTAAATTTAAGTATCCATGGATAATGGAGAAATTGTTAAGGAATAATAGTTTGATTTCTGCGATGATATATTTTATAAAGTCAAACGTCTCTCTTTATATTTTATAGTATAATAAAAGAAAAACTATTTATCTAATCAAATATAAAAGTGGAAAGGACTGATGGGAATCGGGCTAGTGGGAGTATTTATCTAATGTCTTCATAATTTTAATGCAACAATTGTCTCTTGTGAACATAGAAATAGCAATCTAAATTAATATTAACTATTACATTACATTAAATATTGATGTCAAGTTGTGTTCGTAATAGCAGATACATTATCCAAGCTGTGGTAATTGAAAGTTAAGAAACAGTTTCGCCAACATCGTTTAACTTTAACCTTAGTTTGAGCGGCCTTTTGTTTCTGTCCAGAATTGAAGTTAAAACGAAACAAAGAGGTGGTTAAACTACGATTATATAGTTAATCGATATTGCTACAACCATTAGTTAAATTAACTCACGTGAATCTAATGCAACAAGGAATTCTTACAAAATCTGTGCAAAATTAAAATGGAAATCTGTTCATGTTTCATATACGCGTTTTATATATACTCGGACGGAATGCAAGAGATCCGGGTTTGATTCCCGGCCGAGGTAATATTTTTCGCAATAAGAATTAATTATTTACTAATATGTCATATTTTAATATATCACTCAGCATTATTAAGATCATTCTAAGATGCGAAAGAAGCATCAAAATTGTTAGTTAATTTAACTCGTGATATTACTGCGGTAGTTTAGTAGAGTAAGCGTTTCAAGACCGAAGCATCATTTCGGCGCGCATTTCAAAGGACTACATATACGTATATATATAAATTCACAGACTCATACAACATTTAAAATCCAGCTAAACCGTTTAGGGCATTCATTTCTACAATTTGTGTTTTCACATATACGGTCCTATAGGATATTATATTATTTTATATAAATGTTTTTTACTAAGTTTCTATAAAAAAAAGATTCATATAATCTTTTTTTCTAGAAATTTAGTTTTGATAACTTATTATATTACCAATATATTTAACAGTAAGCCGAAATTTAAATGAGAGAGATATTAATCTAAATTTAGCATACCAACAATATCTTCAACTTTCCAGACCTCATACCATCCGAATCGTATGTCATTAAACCGGAAATTTCTCGTTTCGATCTTGGCGAGTTCTCAAGCGCGGGTGAATTCCTGGAGAACTGCAACAACTTAGCAAACCACTCTCCGTATCTTCTCGACGTTGAGAAGGCTGTCATCAAGTTGGCGGAAGTCTTCCAGGATTTCCGCAAGAGAAACTGCTCTATCGACGAGGAGAGTAGCATCATGACGCAATCCCCAGACATTAGAATCGCAGACATTAGAATCGCAACGGGAAATTCGTGATTTTGATGTCTACAAGCATCTTCACATGCAACCGGAATCACACTTGCTGAAATACGTGGTCATTACGAAAATACAGCACGAGTTTATCGACGTCGCTCTTTACGAGATCGAAATGCCCAAGCTACGCGTTCTCCCGAAGAGGACGATATTCGAAATGCCAGGGATCTGTCTGGAGCATCTCATTAAGAATTGTGAAAACTGCACAAATTTTCAGAGTCGCGATACAAAAGGTAAAAATGATATAAATGTAATTACTATGAGTACAAAATTACACGAGTCACTCACATCGAATTGCTATCAAATAATCTTGCAACGTATAACTACACGAACGGTTTTACTAAAGTATCTAAAAATTTAGCTACAGATACAGATATGAAAATAATTTTATTAGACCATCAAAATAATTATACAGATCATTCAAACTGATTGCTAAAATGTCAAAACTTTTTACAGCATTGCTTATCATGCTTGTGAGATTATAGATCCTAGTTATTTTGATCAAAATAAAATTATTTTCAGATCTGTATTTATTTGTTTATTTATTTTTAAATACTTCATCTGTATGTATTTATTTATTTATTTTTAGATTGTTCAGCACAAAATCGTTTTTTCTGTGTATAAATATTAAATTCTAGTTTTCGTCTTTTATTATAATGTTTATCTAAAAATTTATCTAAAATATTATGCCTACAAATCTCTATTGGAATTATAATTATTACAAATTTTTAAACTCTACATACGCATTATTTTTCGAGAGATTAATATCGCTTGTCTATAATGTATCGATTATTTTTGACATTTCAGTAGATGTCGTTGGCAAAAATGTTCTAAAAAATAGCTTCTATGTTCCTGTTTTCTTGATTGTCATCATATGTGGTATTCTTGTGTGCTGCATCATGATGATTTTTAATGTCTATATCATATCACGACCAAGGAAATTCTTCATGGCAATTTGGTCTTCACAATTGTCCTCGTCCTGGTCAACCTATTTATCCTACTGACGGCACTGCCCTTCTGCGTGACAGACGATTATTTCGGTACGGAAAACCTGAACGCTTGGAAGATCCTTCTCACCACTCTCGCATTCGGCCCGATTCGGCCTCATATTCTCAATCATGCTCTCGAGAGCACTCTTTTTAACCTTGTCCACAGGCGGTGTTTTTATTCACATTAATGGATATTTACAGAGTCTTATGGCGCTCTTGGCATACGGCGTGCAAATCGCCATGTCGGTTATGTATTTCGTTCTGAGCACAACGAACTCAGCTGTCGTCATCAGGAGTCTTATTTTTATCGCGTTACTAGGTATTTTGACTGGATTGCTTATTAATTTTTCATTAATATCTGAATTTTTTAAAGTAGTATTTTTCTACAAGGATTGTCTTATAGTATTGTTTTTCTTGTTAAAAAATTATAATTAAAATATTGTATGTTTCCAGGATACGATATATTTTTATTAATTGCATTGTTCGTCACTTGCTACTTCATTATCCAAATACAACATAATTACCACGAAGAAAAATACTTCTTCAGAACTTCTATTGGTCTTCTAATAATATGGGTATTATAGTATGGTTGACTTGCTTCATGTTGATGCAATCGGAAAATCGTGACGCAGTCATTTTCTTCGGTACAGTTGCTACGGCTTATTTAATCATTTTCGGTGTCTTAATATATCAAGGATATATTATATTATGCGCACACCCAAAAGGAAAAATTTAGGACAAAGATTCGATCCTGTCAACCTACTAACCGATTCGACTGTTAATACAATTATCAGGCAGGTTAGAACGCTACATATTTTCTACCCATTTTCAATGTTCTATATTTCCTCTTGATTAAGGCTCGTGAATAGTCACTACAGTCATATTGAATCGTGACGTCAGAAGCGAGACGTTAATTTTTGTTGTGCCATTTGTAAACAAAAACAATTTGGATAAAACAAAATGATGAGATCACTTTAAAATATTTGTATAAATGGACGAAAACTATGCTTATCTCTCTGACAATCAGTAAATAATCGTAAAAAAGTGATAAAAGGTTCGTGTAAGTGAAAATAGACTACGCATTGAATAAAAGAACTTCAAGTATCTTTTATCGATTATTTATTGATCAGAGGGATAAGAATAGTTTTCGTTCATTTTTGCAATTGTTTTAAAGCGATCTCAACATTTTGTTTTATCCAAATTATCTTTATTTACAAATTGCACGCAATAAAAATTAATGTGTCATTTCTCGCTTTGACGTCACGATTTAATATGGTTGTGGTGACTACTCAGAAGTCTTAACCCTTTGGCCTACAATCACGAGTGAGACTCGTGGTAAGTAATTTGGTGTATAAACAATAAGCACGAGTCAGACTCCTTACCACGAGTCTCACTTACCAAATTCCTTACCACGAATCTCACTCGTGGTTTTAGGCCAAAGGGTTAATTATTAAAGTAATAATGAATTTTTGATACTAATATTGTTTTTGATAAAGTGCGTTATTAATTATTATAATTTTAATTATAAATATAATTAATTAATTCTCTTAAATAATATTTTTATCATATTATGTAAACTAATTAAATTTATTGTTAAACATATTATGTAAACTAATTAAATTTATTGTTAAAAGAATTTAATTTTTTTTTAATAATAAAGGAACTGCGTTTGCAGTCATGTTCTTCCCACGATTATGTTTATCCTGCTCGAGAAAGTCAGATTTTGCGAATGCCATCAGCATATTCAAATTACTATGGTAATTTAAGTTCAAACTCAAAATACTTCAAGAGATGCAGAAGTCCAAATCACTACGAAATGCCTACATATAATAATTACGAATGTTACGCGAAAATGAAGGAAATTGACGCTGCTTACGTTACCCTGCGAATGTACGTCGAGAACACGGAGGTGAATATTTATTAAGCCGTAAAGGATTAATCAGATATATACTTTTTATAAACAGATAATAAATAAAAAAAACACTGTTTTCCTAATATGCTCAATATAAATGCAATTTATGTATATTAGAAGATAATATAATTAGAATATAATAATGTTAACAATTGAATTGTATAAAAATTATTTTACAAAATTCCGTCAGACGTATGTACATCCTTAATTTGGAAAATTTTTTTAATTTTCAGTTTTTAGCAACAAATAATGTCATTTACGCGAAGCCAAAAATCTATAAATTTCAGAGAATAAGTTTGGAAGAGAGAAGCAACACAGAAACCACTTGTAATAGAGATAATTCTTCACCTGTCTCTAGACAACACATCGAAATGTATTCCATAAGATACACTAGCCCAACGAATATACTAAGGGAACGAAAAATTGATGAAGAAGAAGAGAATGAAGAAGAAGAAGAAGAAGACGAAAAGGATCAGGAAGACGAAGGTGCCAGCAGAATTACCCGCTTTTGACTACTTTAAAATCTAGTTTAATTTTTAATGCTTTCATCTTTATGAATTTTTCATAAAATATAACATAGATAAAGAACCCCGCACAAATCTTATGGGAAATGGATTTTGAATCAAATTGTTTCAAATTTAAATATTTTGTAATTCATGTGAAGTTGATTAAAAGTCCATATAGGTAAAAACCTCCAAATGTCTTAGTTTTTGCTCCAGGATCTTTGGAAGATCATCATAGCTTGTACGAAAAAATAATTCAAACAAATTTTTTTTTATTAACATTAATTATAAATACTGTCTAATATATCATGGATATATATTGTATATATATATACAAATGTCACGGAAAAAACTGTCGGACATAATATCACGAAAAAGATATTATATTTTTTAATATTTTGAAAAATATTATTACGATATAAAACATCCTGAAAAAAGCTCTATTTTCTTTTTTAATTCCAAAAAGGCAAGGAGATTAAAGAAAATCAAGCACTCTGTGAGAAGCAAGGAGACTCATGTAAATAAAGCATCTCAAAGGAATGAAACGCCTGTCACGTACACGTCATTCGTTCCGGATAATTTTGAGAAATGGGCGCAAAACTAAAATCATAAACATTGGTACATGTACAAGTGTAGTAAACAAGATTTATTTCAATTTTTTGTATAAAATATAACTTTTTCATATAAAATATAGACTTTCCGAAGAACCTAAAGCAAAAACTAAGACATTTGGAGGTTTGTGCCCGTAAAGAATTTTAATCAGCTTGACATAAGTTACAAAATATTAAAATTTAAAGCAATTTGATCAAAACTTATTTTCCATAAGATCTGTGTGGGGTTATTTATCATAAAATATAATTAATAGATTTAAATCACGGAAAACAGCAATGATAACTAAATAAAATTTATAATTTGCAAGATTTCTTTTTTTCATTACATATTATTGCTTTAATTCATCTAAACTATAATCCATATTTACGATTATTGCGTAATGTATTAAAAAGTGTATTAAGGGGGCATATACGTTTGTCGATTTCAAAAAATCGACTTTTTTTTAAAATGCATTTTTTGACAGTTTGAATCTTCAAGAATATTATCCTAAAACCGTTTTTTGAAATTCCAATAAGTAAAAAAGTTACAACGCGTTTTGTCGGGCAGTGCACAAATGTGCGCTTGCCCTTTCTGAAGCGACTGTTGCCACCCAATAAGTGGCAAGCCGAAGGTGAAACTGCAACGACAGAAAAATCATCAAATGGAGGCAAAATCATCAAATCTTGAGCAGGAAGGTTCCCTTATGGACCAGAAATTGACGATGACGTGTAAGTTGAATAAATTATAAGTTTTACAATAAAGTTGTTCGAAAACTTTAAACGCGTTTTTCTCAAAATCATATTTTTAAAGTCGGTTACAATGGTAACTTGAAGATGGATCAACCGACTTGCTTTTTTTTTACTGAAAGCTTATAAAATTCGCTTGTCGTATCCGATTTTTAAAATTCTATATATATATATATATATCTAACTTTAAAGGTCCACCATTTTGTTTAAAATTTGAATTTTAAAAATCGGATACGTCAACGACAAGGAAATTTACTCTTTAGTCCAGTCGTCAGAGATCTGACATCTAAAAATGATCCGACCTGGCTGAAATTTTGTGTGAATGTACATTAGTAATCCCCAAAAAAGATGCAAAAAAGTTTACCACTCGTACCCCCGGGCTTCTTCAGAAATTGCCCCCTAAAGGGGGTAAAAAACGGAAAACATCGATTTCCCAGAAATCTGTGCATGGAAAAAAAAAAGTTTCAAACAAAAAATGTAGTTGACACGATTTTGAACAAAATAGTTCCTTACCACTTTCTTTGTAAAGTGAACCATTCTCTCAGAAAAAACGACTTAAGTAACGAGTTATTTTGAGTGTCAGTTGCGCGCGAGAAATAAAATATTTGAAAAAATTTTTATCAAGTACGCGGTAAATATTCAATAACTTTTGTT
>NW_017297060.1:1517488-1526348 GCF_001594075.2 Trachymyrmex cornetzi
ACAAATGAAGTAAGATTGTTCAAATCTGTTAATGAAATGAAGGTTTCGAGGTTATGGCCGTTTTTTTGCCATTTTCCATATATGAATAAAATTTATCTGATGACAAATATGTATGGAATTTTAATTCTTATAGTATAAACTGCAGTACCTATACTATAAATTTTCGATTTTGATGTTTTGGAAAAAATATGACGAGTTTGAAATATGCCTAAAAATGCAAAGGTTCTGACTCCCTGTTCGAGGGAGGGGGGGGTTAAGGGGGGGGGCTATAAACTTTTTAGGGGCGATCAGATGTTAAATCATCTAGTAACAAATAAGCTCCTTTTTATATTCGCCAGTTTTTACAGAAATCGCCCCACTTCTATTCCTTTTTCACCCTATGAAAGGTTGCTCATTTCTGAGAAAACGGTTCACTTTACAAGCAAAGTGGTAAGGGACTTTTTTGTTCAAAATCGTGTCAGCTACATTTTTGTTTGAAACTTTTTTTTTTCCATGCACAGATTTCTGGGAAATCGATGTTTTCCGTTTTTTACCCCCTTTAGGGGGCAATTTCTGACGAAGCCTGGGGGTACAAGTGGTAAACTTTTTTGCTTCTTTTTTGGAGACTACTAGTGGACATTCATACCAAATTTCAGCCAGGTCGGATCATTTTTAGAGGTTCAGTGGTATTTTTGCCTCTGACGACTGGACTACTTCTTTAAGATGCCGTTTGATTTTTGTGTTTCAGATAAACGAGCAAGGAGAAATCAATGTAACCGCGGAATCATGCGTGGCGTGTACGGCTGACTACATGATAGTGAAGTGGGGGGATTTTCCAATAAAATTATTCTAATAAAATTTGTATGTGAATTACAAAAGGTGTACTTTATTATGTAAAAAATCCAATTTTTATAATTTGTCTCTTAATTTAAAAAAAAATTCATGAATACTGCCTTTTTTTTAGGCTCCAAACGTATATGTCCCCTTAAAAAGCGTATCAAGTAAGGTATGTATAAGAGTATTTTATATTTTAAGACACAAACGTTATAGTGACATTTATTATGAAAAGTGGAACGATTACTATTTCCACATGACTAATGCTGTTAAGGGAGAAGGGTCATGTAGAATCGAATTTTTTGACACTTTTTTTTATTGCTTGTAAAATTCATTTAATATCTGAAAAATATATTGTTGATGTAAACCCAAATTGGAGCCCTAAAAGTTCCCATGGAGTCATCAAAGTAACGCACTCCGAATGGCACCGATCGCAGGTATACGAGCGGGAACGCTTTACCTTTCAGCCTCTTGATTAAGTTAGCTATTTACGGCTCAAATGGACGATTTCGCAGAACAGGAAAGCATATTATATGGCCCTGGCATTGCAGATTAAGCTTATATAGCGGTATACTTAATCATTACTTGAGTACTACTTTTTGCTATCGAAAACTTTAAACGCGTTTTTCTCCAGACACATTTTTTTGCGCGCGGTGCAACCTAGCTCAAAAATTAATTGATCGATCGACTTCAAATTTCACACAGATATTCTTTAACTTATTGACCATATGTTGAACCTAAAATACCATTAAAAAATCAATAATAAATTTTGATTATAACAAATTGTTTGTAAAAAAATTAATCGATTTTTTTTTAAAGTGTCCTGAATTTTTAATTTTCGATTTTTTTTTTAAATTTAGGTTCAAGATCTGCGCAAGATCATATTTTAACGAAAAAATTTTGGATTTTTTATTTCGGATAATTAGAACGACTTGTAGCCTGCACCGCGCAAAAAAAAGGAGTCAACTTCGAGCAGCTGTAGCGCCGCCATTTTTAATTTTTATGACAAAAAATTTTTTTCTTATAGCGTCTATTGTCAATATTATGATGTTCTTTACCAAAATTTAATAAACCTTTTCATTTTTTATAAATAAATTCGTAAAAAACGCCTGTTTACATGATCCTCCCCCCTTAAGGTGGTTGTATCGCATAGAAACGGCTTGTGGAGGAGGGGGGCAATCGCCCGAAACGCCAGCGCATGAGGGCACCGTTCGGTGGTGCAAAAAAATTATAACTGTTCAAAAATTGCTGCAGATCGCAATTTTTGAACAATAATTTTTATTTCCGTATAGCAATTTTTATTTCTCCACTGTGCGCCGGTATTTGAGAATGAGTTGATAAGCGAAGTGGATATTAATGAAGTAGTAAAGCAATTTTCTAAGATTTTATAATTAATATTTATTACTCCCCTTTTTTCGGTTTAGGAGATTCATATTATATCTGTCTTTTAGTTTTTAGTTATATAGTCCTTTAGTTTTTGAGCGAATTTCTAAATAACATTTTTGCGCTATAATTGAAAATGTACTGTTGCTTCTTGTCTGGCACATGTTAAAAGCAGAGATGTAATACCGAATTAATTCTCTTAGCAATTATATACCGGTATCAACCATATCCTTATTCAATAATAGCGGTATACGAAAAACCGAGACCGAATACCGGTATTGGACGTCAAATACTGGTATTCAATCGAAATTTTCGTAATACCGGTATACGCATAATTTTTCGGTAATACCGGTATTGCTATTATTGTATGCTACATTAAAGGTCTTCAAATCGAATTTCCACCTATTTTATTATTTAACGACCAAAAAATTCCCAAAATTATCTTATTTTTTCAGGCGTTCACTCAGATATAACCCCTTAAAGCTTATAATTTTGATAACGGAATAACGACACGTAGATGTTTAAAAGTTTTTTCTTTATTGAATAACGGTTGGAAGAATAATATTAACTGTTAAATAGGTTTATTACAAATATTTTCATATAAATGTTTTAGCTAATATTCGTTTGTTACTGTCAATTATTCGTATATTCTCCGTTATTTATTTATAGTTTTATTGTTTTTTCGCATTTGCTCGAATTAATAATATATCATTTATTATATTTTCATTTAAATCACTACGAAGAGGTGATAAAATATATTTTAATGATGAAAATAACCGTTCAACACTAACTTGTGTGGAAGGAACAGCTAATACAATACTAGCTAGTTTATATAAATCGGGCATTGAACGTCTATTTTTCTTCCAAAATTGTAAAATGTTTTCTTTTGATTTTAAACGAGGTAACTGAAAAAAAGAATTTAAATAATTTCTTATATCAATAAGACATGATGGAGATTTGGTTCTTCTCTTTCTTTTTTGTTCAAACTCTTTCATTAAAGTTTCAATTTTATCCACATCCGAATCGCTCTATTTTCATAGCACAATGTTGAGACAATACTACTTCTCGGATTATTTACTGTCTCAATTTTTGTAAGCTGATTCCATATTTTTATTAAATGTTGTTTAGCTCGTTTGGTTTCTTGTGATGATAATACAACATTGTATCTGACATCCAGAAATATTCCCGCGAGGAAGACATCATTTTGAAATAGTTGCGTCTGACGTTTCTTCATCAACAAGATCGATTGCTAATGTCGTATTTACTTTTGAAGTTTCTAATACGCAAAGGGTCCATACGTGGTAAAGGTCACTAATGATTAAGTGTTGTTGTTGTAACTTTTTTCTAGCTATACGTGCAGGTATTAAACTGTCTACAATGGATTTTAATTTATTCCACGTTTTCGGTGCCAAATATAAATCTCTGTTTGTAGATTCGTCGCAACAGGGTTGCAGTTCTATTAAGCGTTCTATCATGTCAACAGTTGAATCTCGTAACACAATCTAATATTGGTTTCCTATTCTGCATCGCTTTTAAAATATCTCGTATTGTTGGTGTACTGCTTTTTGCAAACACGTCGAGCATCTTCTATTGTTTGTGTTACTTCTTTATTTTTTAACACATCAGCAATCGCTAATTGTAAAGTATGAAGAGCACATCTCACAGATTTTATGCTATATTTCGATGTAATTCTAGACTGAAAATGTATTCCTGATATGGAAACATTAATTTCTTCGACTCCGTCACTATTATTTTCAACTTCAAAAGACATCTCATCATCATCTTCATCCCATGTAATATGTATATTATCAACAGTTTCATCATCTGTTTCGTCTTCACATTCTTCTAATTGGTCGTATTCCAACAAACGTACAAAGTTAGATAAAACTCTTATGTAACATACAAAGTATGTTAGATAAAACTCTTATGAGAGAGAACACTCACCGTACATTCGAACATCTCAATGTGATAATTAGTTAAAAATATCAGACTCAGAGATAACAGAGTGGTCAAATATATATTTAAAAAGTCGTAGATAATTATTTGACTCTTATATGTCCTTTTTAATGTCGATTTAGTTTTCTATAGTTTATATTACATGTATATACAATAGATTTTTTCCCAGTGATAAATGATAATGGAATCGACATCGAAATCATCAAATCGACGTCGAATCGATTTCATTGTCATTTCTCACTGGGTTAGTACTAAGCAGTCTATATCATGGTGGAAGAGATAACATGGTGTGTGCAGTTGGACGGTGTCTCTCTCTAAATCTCCGCTCCTCTGTCTATGGATGTCACATGAAATTCAAGGGTTATAACTGTGAAACGCGAAACATGGAGCGATATTCATAGTCCGTTTTTATTTTAAAACTGTCTTAAATATAATGTATTAAGATATAAATACAGTCCTCTCTCGGATTGACTTACGACATCTTAAGATTGTACTTAAGACAATCTTAAATATAAGAATCGGCTATATATACCGACCTGTTTCGCGTCGCGAAATTGATAATGAATCTTTTTTTGCACAAGGAAAGATTCAGTACTAACTTCACGACGCGAAACAGGTCGATATATATAGTCGATTCTTATATTTAAAATTGTCTTAAGTACAATCTTAAGATGTCGTAAGTTAATCCGAGAGGACTGTATTTATATCTTAACATATTATATTTAAGACAATTTTAAAGTAAAAACGGACCATGAATACTGCCCCATGTTTCACAATTGTAGCTCTTGAATCTTATAAACAGTCCATAGACAGAAAGGGCGGAGATTTAGAGAGAGACACTGTCCAACTGCACACATTAGTTCTGTTCGCGTTGCTTGCACTTTTTGCACTCGACATTTTCGCTTTCTCTCTTTTCAAAGCCAAATATATATCTATTTCATTTTAAGTGCAAAAATATTTGGAGATTTCATGTAACGCGAACAAACTTATTATTCCTTTCACCATGATCTATATGTTGAAGGACTTATGTGTACATTCATACATTTACATAATTTGAATACATATACTCTACTATATTTTACTTTTTTATTAATTTTGTAATTCCTGTTTTTTTTAAACAAACCAATTTTTTAAATCTATTTTTGTGGAAGGTCATACCACTTCTGTTTCTCTTCGAGCGATTATGCAGTATTATCACATTTTTGGCGGTCTAAGTAATACATATTTCGTAACTTTGAGTCCAGAACCGATTGAAACATTTTGACAAATGTAATTGTTAAAAAATAATAAATATGTATAAAGACTCTTGTTATCAAATAAAAATAAAATTAAGTAAAGGGCATATAAGTGTCAATAATCAGTAAAACTTATAAAGAGTAAAATAAAGACATATAAAGTAATTTCTCGATATCAGTTCTTCCAATAACTTGGTGATATAATGTCTCAATTGTCTAACAATTACATGTTTCGGCTTCTTGATCGAGCCATCCTCAGATTTACAAAATTAGTAGTCGTAAAATGCAGTAAACGAGTGAATAGAAAAACCATGAAATGAATATTTAAGTTAGCGATCTCCGATGGATTGTACGTCGATAGACAAAAATTGTTCCCAAACAGTTGGTAGACTGAATGTTGAAATTTCAATCAAACTGAATGTAATATAAAAAATTGAGAATAATTTAAAAGATCAATTTTATTACCCTTAAATTGTCAATCAAAGTAAAACTCACCGGAGAAGTCACAATATATGATAAAAATTAATACGTGTGTCCAATAATGGTCAAGAATAACTTTGATGGAAAGTAAGTCAATCACATATTAAAGCAACTTAAAGCAAAAATGAATTAGTTATTAAAAAAAAACAGAAAAACATCTTGATCGATAACATCAGATCTATTGAGCACCATTGTGACGTTAATAGTAAATGCATTGAGGATAGATCTAACGCAATAGCTGTAGAGTTAATGCGGGGATTATTTTTACTGGTAACAACAACGTCGTAGTATCCTTTGGGGCTCATAATAACAATGATACAGATTTAGTGAATACCATACATCCTTGTGTTTTTTCTGATCGTATTTTATCACCTGCTTTCTCTACAATTAGAAATAAATGGTTTTTAAATTTATCGTCTATCACAATTCCACATAATGTGCAATGTTTTTTATAGTTAGGAGATAATTTTGCACTTCCTAACAAAAATAAAGGAAGGATATTATTTGAATGCATTAAGAACATTGAGCATAACACATGCAAATTTCCTATCGAAAAAAGAATAGAAATCACCAATCGCTCTATACCGATTCTTAATGACTTGGCTAATGCTTCTATTTTTACAACTAGTAACGACAGCAAATTACTTAAACTAGAAAAAGGCACAAGGGAATTCACGTGTTCACATCCGAACATCATTTTTACACGAGCAGACAAAGGGAACGTCACAGTCGCGTTAGATAAAGACATATACATTTTAAAAGTTAAAAAAGATATGTTAAATGATATTGATACATACACAACAATAAAAAAAGATCTCACTAATAAACTTACGAAATCAACGTACCCCTCTAAGGGATATGTTGACGAGATGGAAAGGTTATAAATATATAGATAATGGTAAATATGTCGAAATTTCTGCTAAATAAAGAGCATTCGCGGACATCATTAGTTTTTTGTTTTCATTTGAAGAAAACTGCTGCTGAATCATATCGATTACTTTAAGAAGCTTATGGTGAACATGCTTCATCGCAAGATACGTATGAATGATGGTTTCAGCGTTTCAAAAGTGGTGATTTCGATGTTGTAGACAAAGAACACGGAAAACCGCCAAAAAGGTACGAAGATGTAGAATTGTTGGACGAAGATGATTCACAAACACAAAAACAACTCGCAGAGCAATTGAGCGTTAGTCAACAAGCTGTTTCCAATCGCCTACGAGAGATGGGAAAGATTCAGAAGGTCGGTAGATGAATACCACATGAGTTGAACGAGAGGCAGATGGAGAGGCGCAAACACACACGTGAAATTTTGCTCGAACGATACAAAAGAAAGTTGTTTTTGCATCGTATCGTTACTGAGGATGAAAAGTAAATATATTTTGAAAATCCCAAGTGCAAAAAATTATGGGTAGACCCAGGCGCACCATTCACATCGACTGCAAGACCGAATCACTTTGGCAGGAAGACGATGCTCTGTGTTTGGAGGGACCAGAAGGGTGTGGTCTATTATGAGCTGTTAAAATCTGCTGAAACGGTTAATACCAAACGCTACTAACAACAATTGATCGATTTGAACCGTTCGCTACTCGGAAAACGACCAGAATATCGAAAAATGCAACACAAGATCATTTTTCTCCATGACAATGCTCCATCACATACGGCAAAACCGGTTCGCGACACGTTGGAAGCACTCAGCTGGGAAGTGCTAGCCCATGCGGCTTACTCACCAGACTTGGCTCCTTCCGATTACCACTTGTTTGCATCGATGGGTCACGCACTTGCTGAGCAGCGCTTTGGTTCGTACGAAGATGTGAAAAAATGGCTCGATAAATGGTTCGCGGCAAGAGGAGATTTTTACTGGCGTGGTATCCACAAATTACCCGAAAGATGGAAAAAATGTGTAACTAGCAATGGAGCATATTTTGAATAAACTATTTTTTATCATTCTTCCGAATTTAACGTGTTTTTTTTTGGAAAACAAATCCGCATTTTATACTTGTATACCTGGTATACTGTAGTGATGGGCGATTGCCGAGGGTGTATGCACTAAAGATTCATAAACCGGATTGTCCTTTTAGAATCATCGTCTCAACAATAAGTAGCTCACTTTATAATTTAGCAATTTTTATACATAATATCTTATTTGATACAATTCCAAAAGCTAGCAGTTTTATAAAAAATAGTTTTCATTTGGTTAATAAACTTAAGGGAATTAAGATTGATACAGATTATAAGTTGGTTTTATTGGATGTCACTTCACTTTTTATTAATATCCCTATTGACATAGCAATAGATTCAGGGATGGGAAAGTTACTTTGTAAAAGTAATTAATTACAGTTACAGTTTTTCTCTTTCAAAAAGTAATTAATTACCGTTACAAGTTATTGACTCTGAAAAGTAATTCGTTACAGTTACCATTACTGAAAAAGTAACTTTAAGTTACTTTTAAGTTACTTTTTTCATCGGAATTTTTACTAATAGTATCGATACCATTAGGGCTGTATTAGAAACGTTATCCAACTGCCTTCATGTATCGTTTTACCCTTGTTTTTCACCTAATATTAAACAAGGATGATACACGGCGTCATCAGTGTAATGCAGCATTGGACAATTAAAAAAAAAGACTGGCTTACATTTACATGTTATACAATTTTCCTTAGTATACCGATTATTGCGAAGAACATTACTAAGGCCTCGGTAGTCTAATGGCTCAGGACGCTCGTACGGTTTACAAGAGATCCGGGTTCAAGTCCCGGCCGAGGTAATATTTTTCGCAATAAATTTATTAATAGTTTTTATAGATTAACATCTTTATAATATATGATGCTTGATGGTAGCATCAAATTATTAAATTGTTTGTCAATTTAATTCGCGATTACTAGAGTAGTTTTAATTGCGTTTATTTAGTCCGGAAAAAATTCGGCGCGCAGTTTGAAAAAGACTACAATATGGTATATATGCAAGTACATATATAGTATATATTAGTAATTCAA
>NW_017297060.1:1526547-1528908 GCF_001594075.2 Trachymyrmex cornetzi
CGGATTCCATTAGACCCCAAAATATAGACCAAACAGATACAAGAGTTCATTGAACGCTTTAATTAAATTTCTTTCATCTGATTAATCAAATGTTTCGAAGTATTTGCGCCAAGTGGACACTACCGTGGACAAATACGTTTCAAATATATAAAATAACTATGAAAGTAACTATTAAATTAGTTACTAGTTACTTAAAAGATGTAACTAAGTTAAGTTATAATTACAGATGGAAAGAAAGTAACGAAGTTAAGTTACAGTTACTGAAAAAAAGTAACTCTAACTGTACAAGTAACTCTAACTGTACAAGTTACTTACAAGTAACGAGTTACTTCCCATCCCTGAATAGATTGTATTAATGATAATTGGCCACATATTACAAAGAAATGTAATTTGCCTAAAAAAGAATTCATAGTGGCGGTTAGATTTATTTTAGATTCGACCTATTTCACTTTTAATAATAACATTTACAAACAAAATTTTTGTGTGCCTATAGGGTCTCCGTTGTCGCCCATCATAGCTGACCTGGTGATGCAGAGATTAGAACGAAGCGCATTGTCATAGTAAGGCGAACTTCTTCCATTTTATTATCGCTATGTCGATGACATTTGTACTGCGGTTCCTGCCACTCAAATAGAACATATTTTAGAATATTTTAATTCCTTCCATCCTAGATTGCAACACACAATTGAAATCGGAAACGACTTTGAATTTTTTAGACATTACCATAAAAAAAGTTGATGATTCGTTAGAGTTTGACTGGTATCGTAAGCAGAGCTGTTCTAGTAGATATCTTAATTTTTTCTCTAACCATCCGATATCTCAAAAAAGAGGTACTATTATAGGACTGGTAGATAGGGTTTTGTTGTTGTCGGATGAAAAGTACCACACAAATAATTTAAAACTGGTAATAATGATTTTACTTGATAATGATTACCCACTAGATTTCATTTTTGGTACGATTGATGACAGAATTCAATACCATTTAAAGAAGAAAAAAACAGGCTTACTAGAACTTTCTAATATTGAAGATTCACCTGAAAGAGCAGCTTGGTTTATGGTACCGTACATACCATCCATCACGGAAAAATTCAATAGATTTAACAATAAGGACACAAAAGTATCGTTTTATAGCATAAATAAACTAAAAAAAATTTATTAAAGCTCAAAAAGATCCTTGCCCACAATTTAACAAAAGTAATGTGGTGTATAAAATCAATTGTAAGGATTGTGATGCGTCTTACGTTGGCCAAACCGGAAGACAACTTAAAACGAGAATCGCAGAACATCGCAATCATATTAATTGGAAAACTTCTAATGATTCAGTTATAACTGCACAAAGATTACAATTTAAACATGATTTTGATTGGGATAATATTTTAATTGTTGACGAAGAACCGTGCTATAGTAAACGTTTAATTTCTGAAATGATTAATATCAAAAAGCAGAAAAATAATTTAAATCTACAGACGGACACTATAGGTCTTCATAAGTCATATTTGCCAATAATAAACATTATGTGACTTTGTATCACCGATTACTGCGTTAAATTGTTCAGTCGTCGCTTGACTTTTGTCACGTTCACATGCGTTAAATTTGTCATCCAGTTTGTTTTAATATGTGATTGACTTACTTTCCATCAAAGTTCTTGACCATTATTGGACACACGTATTAATTTTTATCATATATTGTGACTTCTCCGCTGAGTTTTACTTTGATTGACGATTTAAAGGTAATAAAATTGATCTTTTAGATTATTCTCAATTTTTTATATTACATTCAGTTTGATTGAAATTTCAACATTCAGTCTACCAACTGTTTGGGAACAATTTTTGTCTATCGACGTACAATCCATCGGAGATCGATAACTTAAATATTCATTTCATGGTTTTTCTATTCACTCGTTTACTGCATTTTACGACTACAAATTTTGTGAATCTGAGGATGGCTCGATCAAGAAGCCGAAACATGTAATTGTTAGACAATTGAGACATTATACCACCAAGTTATTGTAAGAACTGATATCGAGAAATTATCAAAATAGAATATACCGTGGTAAAAATTTAAAACAATATAGTTAAGAAGGCATACACCACGAACGCCAGGTGAGAATGGCTTGAAAATTTATTTGTATTTGAAATATTACAATAAAATAGACGTTTTGGTCTTAAATTAGACCTTCCTCAGTATTACAAAAATAGTCAATAATAATTTATTACGCATATAATTAGTTAAAATTAACGAATATAAGTTCTATATGTTGTCAGCAGATGATTTGATAACGCTCTTAAATAGATTTGATTATGATAGACGCAACCGTGTTCAAACAATCAAATTGTCTACCGGATCCCGATAAATGAACCA
>NW_017297060.1:1529056-1533390 GCF_001594075.2 Trachymyrmex cornetzi
ATTGTAATATATTTAAAATATTAAGTAATTTAATTAAAAAATACAATTTGAATAATAGTTCTAAATTAACCATGTCAAGAGAATAAAAAATTATAAAGATCAATATACGTCAAGAGAATAAAAAAATTGAAAAGATCGATATATAATACTTTTTATACAAACTAACCTGCGTCGAATGATAAAATACACAGCAATCCAGGATCTAGAGTCAATGTGATTGTGCTCAGCGTTAAAAACGTTATATTAATTTTCGTACGTGTTCGACGGTTTATATACATTCACTGAGATGGTAATGGAAAGTTCTAGAATTATGTAAAGGACGATATTTTAAGTAACGGAAAATATGATTCGGGTAACTTTTCCGTGTCATTTTGTTTATTGATACTATGTATTTGTTTTTTGATGAATATCATTTCCGATGTTAATCTTTTATTGAAAAAGGGTTCAGTATCAAGAATTTCTATGTCATCCCAATTAAATTTGTGATTAAAATTCACTTGATGTTGTGCTACTACACTGTGGAGACTGATCGAACTGGTAGTGTTCGATTTATGTTCTTTTACTCTAGTTCTTACTTTTCTTTTCGTTTGCCCAACATATGAGGATTCACAGCTCAGACAATTGATTTTATAAACTACATTACAAAGTTCCATTTTGTTAAACTTGTCTTTCCCTGTTTTTATAATAGAATTAAGTTTATTCATTGGTTTGTAAGCGATTTTAAAACAATTCTTTTCAGCAATAGATTTAAACTTTTCTGAAATGATTTTATAATGTATGGCACTATAAAATATTTATTAATTGAATTATCAATGTCAAAGTCCTGAACGTTGTTCTTATATAAATTCTTTCGTTCTTATATAAATTCTTTCGAGATAGTGATTTGATTCTTTTGTTAATAGTAATAAAAATTAAGTCTAACGGATAGCCATTATTTAGCAGTGTATTAATCATCGTTTCTATATTTTTATTGTGAAATTCAGGGTGTGAGAGAAGGATAATTCTATCAAGTAGTCCAATTATCACACCTCTTTTATGGTCCAGAGGATGATTCGAATAAAAAGTAAGGTAACGTCCAAAATCCGTCGGTTTTTTGTAATAGTCAATTTTAATGTACCCTTCCTCTACCTTCACAGTAACATCAAGAAAATTTATAGAACCATCATAGTTCTGATCACATCAGAGGATGATTCGAATAAAAATTAAGGTAACGTCCTGAGTCCGTCGGTTTTTTGTAATAGTCAATTTTAATATACCCTTCCTCTACCTTCACAATAACATCAAGAAAATTTATAGAACCATCATAGTTCTGATCACAAGTGAATTTAACCCTGTCATTATAGGAGTTAAATACATCTAATATATAATTAATTTTGTTATTCGGAAATAATATCCAAAATAATATCGTCCACGTATCTATAATATATTAGATATTAATATGTCAATGTTTAATTTAGAGAGCACACACACACTACTTCTTCTAGGGCCTGTATTACTATGTCCGCTAAGATGGGTGATCTTTTAATTAAATTACTTAATATTTTAAATATATTACAATGTAAAGTATTCTTGTTATGCTCACATAAAAGAAATTTGTGAACACGATCAATATGATTAATTTTAAGAAAATTTGTATATAATTTTTAATAGAAATGGGAACTTTTGCGTTGCATCGAGGTTGAACAAAGAATGTTCCTATTGGCTTTGGTTCATTTATCGGGATCCGGTAGATAATTTGATTGTTTGAACATGGTTGCGTCTATCATAATCAAATCTATTTAAGAGCGTTATCAAATCATCTGCTGACAACATATAGAACTTATATTCGTTAATTTTAATTAATTATATGCGTAATAAATTATTATTGACTATTTTTGTAATACTGAGGAAGGTCTAATTTAAGACCGAAACGTCTATTTTATTGTAATATTTAAAATACAAATAAATTTTTAAGCCATTCTCATCTGGCGTTCGTGGTGTATGCCTTCTTAACTATATTGTCCAGAAATTATATTATATGTCTTTATTTTACTCTTAAGTTTTACTGTTTATTGACTCTTATTTAATTTGATTTTTATGTAATTGTTAAATTTTAAATTCAAATATTGAGATTATTAACCAAGTTATTGTAAAAAAACTAAATGGGGTGCCAAGTTGCCATAATATCACCTTCTCCTCTATCATATACGGGGTGGTCCATCCAAAACGAAACAGACTGAATAACTCCTATATAAAGATGATTTTTTGAAAAAACGCTGAAACAGATCGATTTGTTTTGGGAGGGTGACAGCTTTTGACGTATAAAATTCTTACCCTCAACTTTAACCTCCTAAGCGGGGATGCCAATTCTTAATAAATTTCAAATGGAAAGGGAGGTCAAATGATACATCATTAGAAAGGTCTTTCAATTTTCTATATTCCTACGATTCGTTCGATTTTTTAAATTCCATCAATTCGTTGATTGATACATAGTTTCCTAACCTTATTTTAGATCATCGCCTCCTTTTCAAAATATTTTTTGTTCAACGTCCCCTTGACCGTAACCGGTAAACTCTCTCTGAATTCTAAATAAAGCAACAAAACGAAAATTATACAGAATCAAATAAAAAAAATTAAAAAATTATAGTATAATATAAATTTATAAATATTTAAAAATTATACCATTAATGAGGAGTTTGGGCTTGGTGTGACGCTAGTAATTTGTCTATATTTGGTTTGATTTTTCTCAACAGCATTCTTAAATCTTCGCGCTCAACTATTTGCAGTCGATTCTTTTTTTTCGTCAAAAGATTTGTAATCACACTTTTTTTTGGATTTGTAAATCCACTAATTAGAATGAGGGAAATGCAATAAACAATTTTTTTTCCACAACCCATCATGCTAGAATGTTTAAGGTTTAAATGTTTGTTTAAAAAATATTTAGAAGATTAAATTTCTCTGGTGCGTTTTTTTTGTCCACTTGCTCCTCAACGCCCTCCTAGTATCCTTAGGACTCCCCCCTAGATTTCCTTAGCGCCTACGGGAGGGTAATAATGCCCACGTTGGGAACCTACGGTTTAGTTGATATAAAGTGTTAAATCTATTATAAAACAAACAAATTTTCATATCTTCAAATTTTTTTCTTTATTATCTATGAAATCAGTCCATTAATAAGTTGCAAGGGATGTTTAAATACGTACCATTGCGATGGCGATGATACAATGCATCGTGTAATTTAGAGTATTAATTGTTCGAAATGTTGACCATCGATTTCCATACAGTAATAGAAATTCTGACTTTTAGTAGTAAGGTATGTCTAAAGACATCCAAAGTATTGTGAATTCCGATCGTTACTTCTACTGTGCTCCAATATTTTGATTTTTTATTTTGTATTTTTAATATTAACCCTCACCGTATATACGTTTTTCTAATATTCATTAAGTGTATACGGGGATCATTTATGTCCGGCGTATTTTGTTTAGGAAGGCTCCAATTACACACATCGCATGTTGCACACATATGCATTGCTAATTGGCTAATTTAAAAATAAAATATTCTCATTGGTAAAACAGTGAAAAATTACTAGACACCAGCTGATTGAGCTGATATGAGTGGTGTGTACAATCGGGATTGTAGGCAAACAGGATTCTCCCTTTTTTTTAATGGATTGAGTAGTTAAAAAAATATTTAAAAACTCATGTAGTTTTCTTCTATTATAAATGAAAGATTTATACTTTAACAAATCTATTTGTTTAAATATTTTATTTTTGCAAAAATGTAAACACAAATGTGAGTGGTAGTGGTACGTTTAAAAATTTGTAACTTTTGATCAAATCAATGAAATGTAATAATTAAAAAAGGAAAATAAAGTTCGAAGTTCATATTTTAATAAAAAAAATATATACCAACAGATTTTTTTAAATTAAAATGCTTAAGCTCGGGACATAAAATCTTACAATTTCGAAATTATAAAAATAAGCGTTCCTATACAGTAAAAATCATTTTGTATTTGTTAAAACGAATTCTCTTGTTAAAATTTTTGTGTTGAATTTTTAACATAGGTATCTGAGTTTTAATTTAACATAATATAATAGTGTTACTTGAATATTTTGTGTTAAATTAAAAAATTTAACATTTCTCATGTTAAAATAACACAATTTATAGGTAAGTAAACAAATAACATAAAAATCATTTAGTTTTAAAACATAAATTCTAAGAATAAATGAATAAAATGTGTGTGTTGATTTAATATACATATTATAAATGTTAATTTTACTGAAGAAATATGTTCTATACAACTAGTTATTAGGTGTTAAACTTAATTCCTGCCGTTTTTTCGTCTCCAAAATTGATTT
>NW_017297060.1:1533912-1535588 GCF_001594075.2 Trachymyrmex cornetzi
CAGCGATGTCTAAATTACAAAAGACATATGACTTCATCGTCGAAACTCGCCAGCGTTGAAGCCAGCACCCTCTAGTAGTGGCAGGAATTAAGTTTAACACCTAATACATATTTTATATGTCAAAAAGTATAGATATTTTATGTTATTTTCTCTATGTAACAGTAAATATCTATTAAATCTATATATTTCATATGTCAAATATCGCCTAAACTAAAAATGCAAAAATTTAATTTCAGTTAAATTTGACATTGTAAATGTGTAAATTTAATGTAAAATTTGTTTTTAAATTGTGTTAAAGTATTACGTTTCTTGTGTCAATTTTTTACATAATATCTGTGTTATTTTCTTATATACATATTCGTCTATGTTAAGGGGTATGGCCACCCTAGTGAGCATAAAAACAGCAATAAGTTAAAAATTTTTTTTTGTTTAGAAAATAATTTAATATAAACTCTAATTAAAGTAACATAACACACTGGTTAATGCATACACACACACATTGAAGTCCACTAAAAATTTTTTTTGTATTTTTTGCATTTAAAATGGCGGCGCTACCAATGAGAAAATCTAGCACGGTTTTTATGGAGGTACTCTGGGGCATGGCAATTGTAAAAAAAAATTTTTTTTATGTACATTAAAATACCTAAAGAAGTACGTAGGGGCTTGTAAAAATATTAATATTTTCAAGAATGATGAGCATTTGAAGTTACACTTGCATTTTTTGCTAAAAATTTTGTTCAAAAACTGTTCATAAAATAAAAAATTTTTTATACATCGAAAAATCCCTGCGTACTTCTCTGCGAAATGCGTCTAAGTAGTTGCAGTTAAAATTTGAACCCATTTGGATAGAAATTATTGAAGTTATTTGTCATGCCGATTTGAAAAATGTTGTTTTCAGTTTTGAGAAAAACGCGTTTAGAGTTCAAGCGCTCAGCTTGCGTTATGTGCAAGCGCTCATAGCGCTCAACAAACGCTCAGCTTGCGCTCATTTTTTTCGTTATAAATTCAATTGCTATTTATTTTTGTGATGATAAATTATCGAAAACGCAAAAAAAATTTTTCGATTTTTTTTAAATTCTAGGGTGGCCATATCCCTTAAATTAACACAAATATTTGGATTGAAATGTGTTAAATTCAACAAAAAATTTTTTACTGTGTATGAAAAAGTGACATTTAAAAAATTCATTTTTTATTCCAAATCTGTAATCGCATACACTTTTGTAAATAAAAAAATATATATAGGATGATATTGTAAGAAAAGGAAGAAATTGTAACATCTCTTTTGCAGAGCGATTTGCCATTTTTATTCTAAGTTAACTGAATAAACATTTTTCCGTTATATACAGGGTGTCCCGACCTTTTTTGCCAATCACTTTTGTGTAGATAGAGCGGATTAAACTGAGTCGAAAAGTCCTCTACCATTTTGCAATTTTCGCAATATTTAATAAGATAATAATTACAAAAAATTGCAAAATATTAGTCTTGAATAATTTTTTACTCAAATACTATTAACTTTACAGAAAAACTGCAAGAGACAAAAATTATTTATTTTCTTCTCATAAAGTTCTGAAAATTTTTTCAGAATTTTTTCAGAATTTTTTAATACGTATTTTCTCATGTTGATAAAAATAAGAAAATGCAGTACTAAAAAGTTGATAAAAAATTCTGAAAAAATT
>NW_017297060.1:1535678-1545704 GCF_001594075.2 Trachymyrmex cornetzi
TATATATATATATATTTATATATATATGTATGTGTGTGCGTGCGTGCGTGCGTGTGTGTGTGTGTGTGTGTTTTATTTATAAGAATAGTCAAGAAACACGAAAAAAAATCATTTTCTTATTTGTACGACAATATGCGTTGAGGGTATACGAAGATCATTGGTGTCCGCGCTTGATTTTGAATATCCGCTGTTCAGCGAGAAAATGATATTCACTGTTGGGCTTTTACGGGCATCTTCGTCCATCTCATAAGTTTTTTTAGAAGTAGAACAACGCGTCTGTACTCACTTGTTTCCAAAATATCATTCATCATAACTTAAAAAATCGCTTGGATACGACTTGGATACAAATGACTCACGTATACACGGTGAGGATTAAGAACCTACAAGTATTAGCAACCTATGAGGCTTTCTTCAGTGTAACCTTCAAGCAAGACCATACAATATCTACCTAGCGTGCGCGACAAATAAATTTTATTATGGTTTACTCAATGCAGAAAAAGTTGAAATGATTGCACTATTCTTTGGAAATAATGAATGTGCTAACGGAATAGATCAGCTATTCAATCAAGGACATGCAAATAACCATGTCAATCTCAAGTATATTTTGGAATTAGTAGCAAAATTCAAAGAGATTACTGAATCCGTGGTCAATAAAAAATAAAATACTAAAATAAAACCTGTACGAAATCAAACGGAAGTGGCGATTCTGGGCCATGTTGCTGTCGAAATTTCTTTAAAGTGAAATTCCACTTCAAAGAATGGCTACGTTGAGTAGGATGTTTTTGCGTTTTTTTGAAAAATCATTTTTGTAGGAGTTATTTAGTCTGTTTTATTTTCAATGGGCCTGTATATTCCAAAACAATAGATTTCTGTAAAACATTACGTATTTATTTACTCTCTAAATTCTTCGAAGTGGAATCTCATTCTAAAGAGTAGTAGAATTTTTTTATCTTTAAAAGTGAGATTTTACTCCAAAGAATTTAGAGAATAAAGTATCCTTTTGCACTGTTTCTTTCATACATGCCTCTATTTATATTATATTACATATGACCGATATAATTTTTACATAGACCTATTATCTTACTCTCTAAATTTGAATCAGTGAATTGTCACTGATTACTCAGTGGCATATTTCGCATTGGATACTCAGTGAAGTTCAACTAAAAAAGAGAAAGAAAATTTAAGCATTACATAATTAAAATACTGATATTTTTTTGCACGTTTATTTTAATATCATATTCTTCCAATATCATATTCATTGAATTTATGCATTAAAACAAGATTAGATCATTACATCACATAATAAATTTCAGCTACGTTAAGGATCTCACATTTTATTCACTAATTACCCCGGATCTACAATAAGTGTTTTAAACCTTAAGCCGTAAGAAATTGACCAATTACAATCGAATCCGAGAAGAATAAGCGACTGTAATTCTCCCATTTCTTATGGCTTAAGGTTTAAAACCCTATTGTAGATCTGAACTTACCAGTGGCGTACTTGACACTGATATCAGAGATTATCCACTGATTCAGATTTAGAGAGTAGTAATATTAAAAATAATATTTGGTCACTCACAAATACCGATACAATGCACAACAGGGTTGCGATAGAAACTGCATTGATCTGCAAAATAAAAATATACGTATCTAATTATAGTAACAATTAAAATAATTTATAAATATCTAGAAAAATCATTATTATCTGCGCATACAATGATTACTTCTGTAACAAGTAACAATGAATGAAAAGATAATTATTTAGTCACTCCATTGTTATTCCGTCGTCGCTCGATATCACTTATAGACTTCGAGGCTCTTCTCATTGTTAGATTCCTTCATTGCTTATTCGTACACGACACTACATAACTCTCGCAAAAACACGGTGTTGCGCATGTTAATCATTGCAATAAAATAATCGCTCGTACTTTGCACGGCACTTTCGATCATTACACGACGCGCTACCTGCTGACTCGAGTATCGCCACATGAATGACATCTTGACTTGTAATGATCTTGCATACGCAAACAAACATTACAAGGTCGTACATAATTTAGTCCCGCCGACACGCATTTAACGAATCCTGGAAAATAATTGTATGTTAAATATTCCGTTTTTTTTTCTAAAAAATTATATTAAGTTTTTAATAGAGCTCTTGAGATTCAAACGAAAACTAATAAGTGTTAATAACCGAATAGTGAGAGCGCATGAATACATCGCGGTAGTTGGAACGCAATTAATATACTAGTAATATATTGTTGACAATATTTCATATTCGATTAAATACAAACTGATTGTGTGAACATTTCGGTTTCTTTCAAGCCATCTTCAGCAATGTTGAGTATAATTAATTTTCTTTCAATGTCTATACATAAAATTGATCCGCAATTCTTGATCCGCAATTGTTGGAATTTAATTTCTAAAACCGACAGAGGATAAATTTTTCCTTACTTTACGGTTGAGAATTTTGTCTCTTCATTGCTTAATCAAGAGACTATGAACGAGTATAACAATGACAAATTTATTTGAATTATGATGAAATGATATAAGTTTATATTTTTCAACTCTGCCTTAATAGATCATAACCAGTAATTCCATATGCAATATGTCATATGGAATTATTAGAAAAATTTTATGTATCGACATTAAAGAAAATTAATTATACTCAACATTGCTGACGATAATTTAAAAGAAATCGAAACGTTCACACATCAATCACACATCAATTAGTTTGTATTTAACCGATTGTGAAATTGTCAACAATATGTTATATTAATTGCGCTCCAACTACCGCGATGTAATAATGCTCTCACTGCCTGGTTATTAACATTTATTAGTTTTCATTCCGTTTTTTCTATTTCAAATTAATTATTAATATATAATCGATATAACGCAGTTTCTCATTACTAGAATAATTCGATCAGGTGATTTGTATATTATTCCGCTCTATTAATCGCTAAATAATAGGCAAATTATATTTAAATCAAAAATTCAAAATACGATATGAGCTTTATCATATCTAATAGATATCGTTAAATGCACTGCGATATGTACATAATTAATTGCCCATCGCGAAACAATAGTTTATGTATTATTCCCGTTCTCTATTCCGTTCCATACAATTCCTATTCCGAATAAAATAAATTACACAAAATATTTTTGTGATAAGCAATAGTCATCTCGATACATTTACAAATTCTTAATTATGTAGTCTAATAATCATTGTATTCTAACTCTTTGTTGGCAATGTGAAATTTTCACCTTTCGTAACCTGAATCTTCGAACTTCAGATTTTTATATTATTTCAGTGTATAAAAATCTGAAAAAATTCTTACATACTTGTGAAAGCTTTGACAATGAGATTTCACTGTCGTAGAAGTTGGATTGTATTTTAGTTATTTTTTATAGATTTAAATTTATCAACCAGAATTCACAATCCAAAAATCGACTGTATCTTTAAAGTCCAATATTGCCGGCGGAGGGCTTAATAATCACATAATATATGAATGACGGTGTTTAATATTTATTAATATTTACATGTCGCGATCACATTTCGAGGGGTAATAATACGATGACATACGGAACGATTCTCGCAACAACCTGCCCATGCCGGTTCGAGTTTCAATATACAAATGATAGCGCGGCGACCTTGCGTAAACACAGCGCGTTGTATACACAGTGTACACGACAATAACGAATACCAAGGCCGTGTTGTTATTGTCATCAGCAGGTCGTTATTGCTTCGAAAAATTTAAAGCTTTCTAAAATAAAATCATGCTGAATATTTCGTTTATTATATTTCAAAAATAGGCCGTTATCGCACATTTTTCGTCTTGTTTTATGAACTAAAATGTTGCTTAAGGTATAATTCCATTCAAAAGTATAATATTTTGAAATAAAAATATTATTTGAATTTAAATTTATAAGACAATTTCAACTTGATTGTTATGTAAATATTAAGGACACAGCGTATAATGATTTGTCGGATACCATCCGGTAAAATCGGATAAGCCGGATAATCAGATTTTATCTAGAAATTTCACAATGACATTGAAAAACTGAAAATTGTTTATTACAATAAAAAGAGAATCTTTTTGTGTAAACTATTATAAATGCTATACAAATTTAATATTTATACAGAATATGGAAATAGGTTATTGTCTGATAACACAGAAATGTTCATATTTCTTATGGAAAATATAAAATACTTAAAAAACAATATGTAACAAAAATATAATACGCAAAGAATAAAGGTATAAAAATTATTTTAATTTAATTTTTTAATTACATTACATTACATAACAATACACTAATTAATATTTAAACATTAAGAGCCGGTTGTTTCACCTTTTGGTAAATTTTACCTGTGAGGTAAATCTGGTAATCCGCGCATGTGATTGGGTAATCTTGCTACTTACCCAACAGGTAAAATTTATCAGAAGATAGAACAACCAGTCCTTATAAAAGAATATGTAGTTTTTATAAATTGGTAAGATATTTTGGTGGTTGTCTTTTCTTGGTCAGTTCTTTCGAATGTACGACAATAAACTTAGATTTTCGATCAGAAGGGTCACCAATGTGGAAATGTTCACTAAGGAGGCCTAACTCGAAGCTTTGTGGTCGGCCGCAGCGTTTCGTCCTGGTCCCACACTACTAGACTCATCAGTAAGGCGATGTAGTGTGGGACTTGCCTTAAACGCCTGGAATGAATCCAGAATGATATTCTATTTAAAGGGAATTCGTGCGGCGCAGTGTTTACGCGAACCGAGTGAGTCCTGTGGACCTCTAGTGGCGAGTCGCCACAATATACATAGAGGAAAATCGCCGATACTGATATAGGTCTCCTAAAGTGACACCCCCTTATTTTTCGGGAACTAACTATTGCACTTTATTAATACTAATAAAATCATGATCTGTTTAGCTAATTAAAGAAGTACAAACTCATAATTCGTAGGTTTGTGGCTTGTTTCTATATCAAATCAGCTAAAAACGAATTCTACAAATGCGAAAATAAAATTCTTATGATTTTCTTTTGCAAATTGTGAGGTTTAAATAATAGTGACTATATTATTGATAATATTATTTCATTTTCAATACTTGTAGTTTCCGAAATAAGTTTTATTTATATTATTTTTTCTCTTAATCTTTTCATAATATGATTTTTAATTTAAAATTGGGGTGCAGCGTAAACCGCCACACCTGTCCGTAAAACAGACCATGAGCTAATTTAATCTTTATAATGTTGCTTTATAGTGTCAAATAAGTCTATTGGAGCTGAAGACAATCGTGCATATATGGAACAACTCTAGAAAAACTATCGCGTTACATATTTGCAGAACAGCATAAAGTAAATATGCATACAATTCAATAAAAATGTTTCATAACGAAGTAAAATTCTGAAAAATCTTATATACATTCACTTATAGGTACTTTATACAGATAATTCCTGTAAAAGAAAAAGAATAGGAATTACTGCCTACTGTGTCAGTTTTGGAGCCCATTTTGTCAAACGCTCATTTTTGCTTACCTTAGGAAAAAATTAATTATTGAAAAATTGTAAATAGTATTAGAAAAACTGCTTATACTATCTGATAGAAGACAGTTTTCAGTTTGTAATTACGTTTTTAAAGTTTTATTTTTACCTTTTTAAGAAATATTGTTTAAAAACAAAGTGGTATGTCGGTATCGGCGACTTTCCTCTATGTATAATAAAATATTTTGAGAATTTTTATATTTTAAGTATGCATAATTATTTCTATTCAAATTGTTAAAACTACTTTTTCACAATCCGGCCGGATAATCGAATTATAAAAAACCAGCCAAAATTGTTGGATAGTTGCCGGATATTCGTTGTATTCCTAGTATAGATATATGTATATATTACTATATAATAAAAAAATTAATTATTACACACGAGTTATTCAATTTTTATTTTTAATGATAATTCGATTAATTGCTCTATTTCGAAAGATTATTAAACCTGCAATTATTTACAGATTAAAGTTTATTTTCGTGTCGCTTGATAAACAATTAGAATGTTTTATAAATTTAGTAGATGTATCACAGACTTTTCATGAAAATATAATCATTCTTCTCTCTGCTACAAAATTTAAAAGATAGCACATATACACATATCAATTTCTCTCAAGGAAGATTATTGAAGTTATAAAATAAAACTTAGATTGTCTTTTCGGACAATCTTCATCTCATGTGATTCCCATTAAATCGCAGTTATAAGTACGATATTAAATTGATTCTCAAGATCTATTTATTAAATCATATCTCAAGATTCTAGTTAAATTCTTTAACGGAAACGCGATTATAAATATAAGTATAAATCTTGTTAAACATTGAGCTTCTTCGTAATTATTTACAAGCTCGTTGATCAATTCGACGACGGAAGTTCCTCGCTACATGCAAGGAGGACACGAATGGAAAGCTGCGCCGTACACGGCGCAGAATCAATTTGGCGTGTACCTCAACGTCAAAATTGCATTATGGTCGATCGTAATTTCGCAAGCAGGACACAGGTGTGTGCTCCGCGGGAATATCGATGACTAGATAGCGAAATAGCGGGTATACAACAAAGGGACTTGCGAAAATGAAATTTGCGTTCACCGCAGTGCGACGTATGAGAGAACAATTCGTCATTTGCCCGTTTTATCCCTTTTTATTTTTTTTCTGGTGATATTAAATGCAAAGCTACCTTCATTAAAATTCAATGATATATAAAGTTACTCCATTACTGAAACTCTCAAACTTCAACAGCAGTTACTGACGGTTTTAGAACTAATTTTTTTGTTAAAGAAATGTATGAAACATCAATGATGTTGAAGTTATAATAAAAATGAATAAATAAAGCTTCTACAATTAAATAATAGTACTTACAAATTTACATTGAATAATAGTACATACAAATTTACATTTCGAGTTTTATTTTTTGAAATAATGAAGATAAATAAGATATTATAATAAATAGTACTTGATAATACATCGATTGTGATTGTCTACGCCTTGAAAATTATTTAATCATGACAGCCGCTTAATAACTCAAGTTTGACATCGATTGAAAACGCAATAGTAATAAAATTTTCGGTTGTCAAATCTTTAATTTTCACCAATCGTATACGTAGCTCATATCTAAAAAAAGAAGATACACGTACGCAGCCCTCCGAAAATTCTATCAAACGCGCGCAGCTCCTTCGTCAGCCTCGTCGCCGGCGTTTTCTTATACTACATGCTAAGGTTTATTTCCACATCATAAGACCACCATGAAAACCGCGAAAATCAGAACGGCTGGCGACGGCCGATAAGTCGCTATAATGGAGATAAATCGAAAAGTGCATCGGCTCGTGAAACGGTGCGCTATCCAGACCAACCTTCACGTTGCTCCCCATGAAAAAGCTTCTGCGCAAGGACGAGCTCCAGCGGCTATAAAAGCCCGCACGAAACTCATCCGCTTTCCAGTCACGTTTAGAACGGCTTTTCAAGTGACAAAAAAAAAGAAAAATTAAGAAAAATTCTCGAACTATTTGAATTACGTGCTTATCAAGTCAACGGAAAGCGAGAGAGAGAGAAAGAGAGAGAGAGAGAGAGAGGGGGGGGGGGGGGAGAGAGAGAGAGAGAGAGAGAAGAGAACCGTGCAATTTTTGGAATTCAAAAGAGATTCATTTTGAGTAAATAGATTGAGAAATGTAGATCGTCCCGAATAGTATACATCTAAATAAAAGAATCTATCTATAATTTACATTTCATGTTTCTTTCTTTTCTTAACATTCATTTTGGAGATTCAAATACTGAATATTAACAAATTTTATTTTATATTTTGCTTTCATACTTGAATAATATTATCTATCTAAAAATCATTAATTACTAATATATTAATTATCTAGAATTAAAAAATTGCTTTCGAATTTTTATTAAAGACAAATCCCTAAATTTTTTACTAAATTCTTTGTGGACATAGTGACTCGTATCAGTGTATTCAATTTTATTTTATTTTAAACCGAGATCGATGAGCAAGGATGAGATTGGGCGATCTGAAAAACAGTCGCATGATCACTATCGTAGTGGTCTATCTCAGCCTCTTCCTGGATAATGTCCTGTTGACGGTAGTCGGTAATTATATACAACTAACCCGAGAGAAAGACGAAGAGGACAAATCACGGACTAAACAATTCGTTGATTCGGACATGTTTCAGTACCGATTATCCCCGATTATCTGTGCACGCTCGACGCGAATACGACTTCGAGCGTCGAAGAGGACGAAAACGGTCGAGTGGGATTATTGCTAAGCTCAAAGGCTCTGGTCCAATTAATTTTGAATCCCGCCGTGGGCATTCTCACCGGCACTCTAGGTTATGCCAGACCTCTATTCCTGGGAAATCTCAGCCTTTTGCTGGTTGCTCTACGTAAGTTACAGATGATCTTTCATCCGTATCTGTGTTTTTCCAACGAATAGAACTCCACGTTTATCCCAGATTCAAGTCTCATTTCATGATTTCAGGCAAAACGTTGTTTTATTATAAATAAAATGAAGTAAAAAATTAAATATCACTTAAATATTGTCACAAGTTGAATTCAAATTCACCGAAAAAATTTTTCCGATTATTTTGTCAAATTTAAATTTGTTTTTACAAAACTACCGTTTGCGCTTTTACGAAACTATCATTGATTTAGTGCCTGAAGTTAAAGAAAGAAGTCAAGCCTGAAGTCAAGTAAAATTCAAAGGAACTTCTATAAACTCGAGTTTTCATTGTGTCGTAGTATTCGCTTTTGGACAAACATATGAGATATTGTTCTTGGCCCGGAGCATTCAAGGTATAGCTTCAGCGTGTATAGCAGTTTCCGGCATGTCACTGGTCGCTTCTCAATACTCGGAGGAAGATGAAAGATCTAAAATCATGGGTTTCGTTCTTGGTAGCATCGCCCTAGGCGTTCTTTTAGGCTATCCGATCGGTTCCGTGCTCTATGATCTCGAAGGAAAAATGGCACCATTTCTATTGGTGTCCAGTCTCATTGTTATACTAATTTGTAAGTAATCTTTTTTTGTAATTGTAATTGTCGAAAGCGCATATTTTGTACAAAAATAATAAAATATCAAAATACGTTATTTTCACTCAGGTCTGCAAATTTTAACATTAGATGTTCAGACAAACATCGAGGTATATGTGACATTCATTATTTTAAAATATTTTAGTACGTTTTTTAAGATAATATTAAATTATATTAAGAAATAAAATGTAAGTGTGTAGAGCAAAGTTTATTATTCAAAATATATATAGTTATAGATATAAGTATTCTTTTTCAAGGAATCGTTTTTTAAAAAGTAAGTTTAGAGTTTGCTACAATACAATTCTATCGTTTTTTAATAAATTTTAACTGTCAATAGTATTGCAAGAATTATATTATTCTAAAGACTTAAAATAATAATAAATTTCCCGCATTTTATGTTAAAGTCTACGTGTTTGTATATATTAAAGAGAAATTATTAATTAAATTTTATTTTTGCACATATATCAGACAAGCAAGCAGCAACCTACTTGGCTACATTTATTGTCTAATCCACACATCCTCATTATCTCCGGTGCAATTTGGTGCTCAACTTCGCCGATGGCGATACTAGAGCCTTGCTTGCCGATTTGGCTTCGGACTCACATAAAACCTAAGGTATGTGACAAAGAGATCTTCAAAACAAAAAAATTGTTGGCAGGTTTTGGATACAATTTCATAAATTCATTATTTGTACTACTCGTATAATCATCATCACAATTAATCAGACAATATATACACATAACAATCAAAATTTCATTAAATTACGGTTAAGGACGTTCTCCGACTGCAGTTGTGCTCAACCTAAAGTTTACTCGCGTCCACGCAATCGCCCCTACACACAGAAAATACTAGTTGAGTATCACCGTGTGCGCAGAAGTGTAAAAATGATCCTATGCCGCGTCACTCCGTGCGATGCGGCAACGCTGCTTTTTCGCTCTGCGCTTTGTGTTGTGTTAGTAAGGTTATGGACAG
>NW_017297060.1:1546023-1549663 GCF_001594075.2 Trachymyrmex cornetzi
TCTTTGTTTCAAAAAATTCTAAAGAAAACTTTGTTTACAGTGAATAAAAAACCACTTTCGAATAAGCTTTAGATAGGGATTCTATGTTAAACGTTTCAATTTTGAAGTGGAATATCTCGATTTTTAATCCCGCAACGAGTACTGAGCTTCAAAGTATATATGTTCAGAACACTAAAACAAGCTTATTCTGTAAGTTTCAGAAAAATCTAAAGAAAATGGATTTTTCGGAGAACGTCCTTAACATTGATCAATGTTGATGAACTTTGATTAAGCATAAAAAGTTAGAAACCTAATTGAATTATTTAAATAACGCTCGACGTCTGCAAATAATTTTGCAAATTCTAATTTTGTTAAAATATTGAAAAGCATTGTTTTGATCAATAACCTTTGCAGAAATGGCAACTAGGTACAGTATTTATACCAGACAGCGTGGGCTATTTAATCGGGACCAACTTCTTCGGCGTAATAGCGTATCGTTACGGGCGTAGCAAAGTGGCGATCCTGGCTATGTTCGTGGTCGGTGTTAGCGCCATTCTAATCCCGTTGGCGAACACAATGTCACAGTTGATATTCCCTCATCTAGGAATGGGTCTGGGCATCGGCGTCGCGGATGCAGCCCTAGTACCATTACTAGCCAGCTTAGTAGATCGAAATGGCAATTATGGACCCGTTTATTCGATCCAACAAGTGGCTGTCAGTTTGGCTTACTCCTTAGGTAAGACACTCCAATCCGAAAATTAAGCCTAATTGTATATATAGAACAAAAGAAAATTTTAGAGAATAGAAATATAAAGTGAAAGTCAAATCTGCCCTTAGCAGACGCTGATTTCTATGAGACAATTTAAGGTTAAAAAGAATTCGAATATATTATAGGAAATATATACTGCGTAAATCGCTTTTTTTAAGGACCCATCACAGGCGGCGAAATGGTTAAAGCCATTGGATTCCCGTGGGTTATGCGAATCGTGGGCATCGTGAACGTGGCGTATTGTCCGTTGTTAATATATCTCATGTTTGAACGGAGGAAGTTGTTGGCGAAGAAAGAGGAAAAGAAGGATTACGAAACGTTTCAACAATCTATTACACCATACGAAAGATTTCACGATTCCGACGAAGATCTTTGACAATAAATAATTCATTTAGCAACAATCACAAACTGAATATCATATTAATTAATTCGGAAAATTTTGTAAATTGCTGTATACGTTAACATTTGTTTCTTTCCATTTCAAAAGATACATTGTGTCGGTTACTCGCTATGTTTTTTAAGACGTTATATCTCCTAATTATTATATAATTTTGGCGAGCCATTGTCTTCATTTTCCTAGACAATCGCACATTAAATATTATTAAATCTGTTTTTCGACACCTCAAACTAGTGTCTAGTAATGTTATTGTGTCCCCAATTAAGTGCCTTATACAGAATTATATTTTCATCGTAATTGATAACCAAGTGAATTATTGGCCGAACAACATCCCCGAGGTTGTCATCCATGGCACGACGATATTTCTCGGATCGAAGAGCAGGAATTCGCTGAATTCGCAAGAGCGGTACAGGAAGACAAGAAATGCGCGCTTCTACTAGTGGGAACTGACGACGATCGATCGGCCACTGCAGCCGATAGCTCTGAAAGCTTATTAATGCACTCAATCTACAGCGAAATTCGTTTACGTTGCATTAACGATTCTACAGATTGCCGCAAGCATTGACTTGTCATTAGCTCACGTAGATCGCCGTACAGTATACAATGTATTCGATCAATCGTGTGTCCCACAATCGATTGCGTGCAAAATCGGATGTTACGAGAAATTTGTGCGCGGAATTTAGAAACGCGAGGAAAAGCTAAAAATCAATAATATTTTCCCAAATATAAGTGAAAGTAGACTTAATTTAGATATATAATTTTGTGAAATTTTTATATTTTGGTTGCATTTGAATCTTTTATTTAAGTCAAATAACATAAACATTAATGGGCTAATGAGAGTCACAGCTGCGGTAATTCGTGCGAGAAAGAAACAATTTTTATTATATATAATACTTATTAAACGTTTCAGCTCCAATTCGGGCCATCCTCAGTAATTCGCATCGATATAACAATCATTTCGTCTTCATGGCTGGACAAGAGAGTGGCAACTCCATCAATCCATAAATTTTGTCTCAAGAATGAAAAATCTCGTGGCAGTGAATAGAAAGAAATTCTAAATATGATTTGCCGTTAGTATGTTAAAAACAATAAAAAGAAGAAAAAGGAAATTGGAAATAGAACTCACCTGTACAGCCATGTAAATTCACTAATAATATAAAATTGTTTAGTACAAGAAATAAAGTTGGTCGCAAAGAAACATTATGACTGTGAGAAAGTCAACGGACGATATTCGACTAAGTGCGGCAATCGCACAACAAATATAACAAACTTATGCGCAAAGAGCTGCGTAAAAATACAAAATTACGTACGGTGATTGAAAACGAACCTTTACAATTTATTGGAATTTATAATTTTTTAACGAAAGAGTTAAATGCAGAAATTGATGTAAATTTAGAATCAAATGTAAACATTAATGTAAATTATTAAGAATAGACAAATACGAATGGTGTAAGAAATCGGTGTTAGATTGCAGATTTAAGCCATTATTTTGTAACTTGATATGGAGCATTTCAGTAATGCGTCGTCTATACAGCCATCTCTCAGAATATACAACCTCGACACCATCCCAATCAAATTCATGGTTCCATTCTAAACGGTGTTCACTTAGTACAGAAAGATTACCATCGCTTTATTGGATATCATTTTTGTGTTCTTTGACCCTTGTTCTTAAAGTTCGTTTGGTTTGGCCAACATAAGACGCATCGCAATCTCTGCAGTTAATTTTATACATTACATTCTTTTTTTGTAAATTAGATAGGCGATCCTTCTGTGGTCCGATGAAACAATTAAATTTATTGAGGCTATAAAATGATAAATTTACATTTAAATCTCTCACAACCTCCCTAAATTTTCCATCAATTCCCTCGGTGTATGGAATCGTGAACCATGTCTTGATCTCCATATCGTCTTTGTCATTCTGAGTCGTAATGTCATTATTTTGTTTTAAAGTCTTATTGTGTAATAATGATTTTAGTCTTAAATTAATAGTGTTGAAAATAAAATCCAACGGATAGTCATTCATTAATAATGTGTCAATAACAAAAAGTAAGTTCTTTTTGTGATATTTAGGTACTGACAACAAGAATGTTCTATCTATCATACCAATAACAGTGCACTTTTTTTGTGAAAGGGGATGTTGTGAAAAAAAGTTAAGGTATCTACGAGAAAAGGTAGGTTTATGGTACCAGTCATATTCTAAAGAATTGTTATTATTAATTATAGTGATTTCCAAAAAATTGAGGGTCGAGCCACCTATTTCCATTGTGAATTGTAATCGAGGATGAAAGGAATTAAAAACTTTTAAGATCTCAGAGGTTCTTTCAAGGAACTGCCAAAGCGATGTCATCAACATATCTAACGTATAAAGGAATGTGGAATTTAAGTATATTCAAAGCTTTTCTTTCCAAATCTTGTAACACGACATCAGCAATGACCGGAGACAATGGAGAACCCATAGGCATGCCGAACTTTTGTCTATAAATCACATTGTCAAA
>NW_017297060.1:1552690-1579579 GCF_001594075.2 Trachymyrmex cornetzi
TCTTTCTATTCACTGCCACGAGATTTTTCATTCTTGAGACAAAATTTATGGATTGATGGAGTTGCCACTCTCTTGTCCAGCCATGAAGACGAAATGATTGTTATATCGATGCGAATTACTGAGGATGGCCCGAATTGGAGCCGAAACGTTTAATAAGTATTATATATAATAAAAATTGTTTCTTTCTCGCACGAACTACCGCAGCTGTGACTCTCATTAGCCCATTAATGTTTATGTTATTTGACATATTCGAGAGTTATAATTTTAAGTTTTATTGTTTTATTTAAGTTCTAGTATTGTAATAATACAAAATAAAAGAATCGTTCATACTTTCAATTATGTATTAGCGTCTTCTAGCTGTACGTTTTTTCGCATGCGAACAGTCTAATAATTTCGATTGTCCGATCAATTGACGTAAATATTAATCGTAGAAAGCGCATAGATAAATCTTGACTATTTTTCTTCGAGGAAATCGGAGGAGTATCGTAAACAGAACGGTGATGTTGTTGGTGTCTGAAGGATTTGTAAACGAGGAACATGGCGAGAGGGAAAGAGAGAGAAAGAGAGAGAAAGAGAGGAGGCGAAATGGAGCGTAACTTCGCACCCCGGGGTTTACTCGGTGAACAACGCCGATCGTCATTAGCAAGGGTGTTAAACTAATCGCGCCACCGCCATCATCGCCGCGAAAGAAGCTAACATCAACCCCGTGGGCGACATATATACGTGGATAGCGTTCTAAAAATGAAGTATCCCTTCGAAAAACTTTGTATATTAATTTAACAGCAGTGCTGAATTATTAATAGTACAGAACTAACGTCATTAATTAATCAATCGATGTTGAGTTTTGTTACGAAATTGTATATCGCTATAATTAACATTGTCTTTCGAATCTGTATCATGTATGTATATCTTTTTCATGATACTTCGATATATATTTCGCAAGAGTATACTAATTTCAGTTGTAAAATCGATAATAAAACATATTTTCTTTCTTTTCTATGATAGTACGTGACTTTGTATATAAATATTATAGAAATAATAGCATCAAACAGAGATTGAAAGAATAATTATTTTATTGCATTATGATTTTTTATATAAATTGTGTATCTTTTGTTCATTCTCTCATTTTATTTCTTTGCAGTTTCCTCAGAGACAATATAATCATTCTTTTTATCATTTCGTACGTATCTATAATTAGACGAAGAGATCAATTCTGTTTGGTATTCCATAACGAGTAAATAATTATAAAGCTGATTAAATTATATTCTATAAATAGGAAATCGATATACGTGTGGGGTCCATATTGCGACTTCAATTCCATACGAAATAAAGTGCGTCGTGCATAAAAGCTGTCGACCACATCATTAGAAGTGAGGTAGGTAAAGAAAGCCGTAATAAAACGCAAATGACGACGATGAAGGGAAGAAGTCAACGACTGAATGAACGAAAGAACGTCGTACACATATTTAATGAAAGAGCTTGATGATGGTCCAATGGTTTTTTCGACTGCCCCTGTATAACGAAACGTTGATGGCCTCCTTTAGTGACGCAAAGCCTCGAAGTAATGACAAAATAACACGGTAAAGTAAATAAATGAGATATATCAAGCAAAAACGATTGTAGATGGAAGATGAAGATGAGATCGTTTTCTGTAATCTTCGTAATCAAGCATATTTCACTAGACGATTATAAAATAACCTATCCTTCACAAGAAATTTTCTGTTCGCTATATATCGTGTGTTTATATATAGTCTTTTTCACAAATACAAAAATCGTATTTATCTACATTTCATGCACGGAAGAAATGGTTTTGCTGAAGTATCTAAAAATTTAGCTATACTAAAAAAACGTATTAAATTTTATTATTAAATATTTATTTGAATAGTGCCAACTAAACGTTATTTACAATCATTTCTTTATTGAGTAAATAAATACATATTTACTCAATAAAAAAATAATTGTAAAATCAAATTAATGGTTTTTGTATCAAATAAATATATCTTTATATTATATATGTATCTTATATTTAATAAATATTTAATTTGTGAATAATATTAAAATAATTTATTAAAAGTAAGGATTTTTTTCAGTGTAGATAAATCTGAAAATAATTATGCCATAAAAATAATTACATAAAATTTTAAGGGTTTTACTATTTTAGCTAGTTGTTTGAGTGTCTTATATAATTATTTTTATGATCCAAATAAAATTATTTTTAGATCTATATCTAACTAAATTTATAGAAATTTCACCAAAATCATTCTTTCGATGTGAGTTTGTAAGCTATAGTGCGTAATATACGTATATATAGGGGGAAGTCGCCTATATCATACCCCCTAACGTTTAAACAAAATTGTAAACAAAAGTACTGAAGATATCAGAATATTTCTGTACTTATATTAAACTTTGATTCATTGGCAATAAAACAAAACGATACTTTTGCGAAAATAAACATTACATTATTGTTTAAATTAGATTTTTAAAAAAAAGTAATTTTCGGTTACGATTTGGAGACCGAGTTGTTAAATTGTACCATCTGGTTCTTAAATCGTACTTCTAATATAGCAAACAAGCTGATATTGTTTATTGTCATTTTGACATTAAAATAACATCTTTAACGTCAAAATGACCGTAAATAACGTCAGTTTGTTTACTGGGAAAATAAAATAAATTTTAAAACTCATTTATTAATAAATTTATCTTTAATTTCAAACTAAGTGTACATATTTAAGTAGGTATAATAAAAACTTTTATATTATAAAAACAGAAATTAGACTCTGTGTTTTTTAAACTCATTTAAGAAAACAAAGTAAAAGCAATACTTAAATTGATTCAAGCTATCATTGCACTACATTTCAGAATATTAAAATCTCAGATATTTTGAAAAAATAAATTTTGGAAATAAAATCAATTACGGATTTTTCCGTCACAATAGAAAAGATTCAATAGAAAGACTCAATAGAAAAATTTAATAGAAAGACTCAATAGTTGATAAGTAATCACTTTCTTGAGCGCTTATTTAAATAGTTTTGGCAAATGTCAGGATTGTCACTACAGGTTTCGTGCAACCACTTAGAGCATCTGACACACTGAATCTAGTCCACTGTAGGTCCTTTTTTATCATAATAGCATAAGTAACCTCCACATATTGCTCGCGTCACTTGCGAAAATCGTATCGGTACAATATAAAGACCAGTGACAAGTACGATTTACCAACTCCTATTTTTTTATAAATTTGCCAATAGCAACATAACTTACAAATATTTTGCTAATTTGATGCTATACTCGAAAAGAGTTTAAATATCAATTATAACTCTGAAGGACACCTTGTACTGATAACACCTTAAGTAAATTGTATCAAAATTTAAATCAGACACCGAACAAAATCAATTTTGAATGTTACTCGTAAACAGACGACTCGAAGACAAAACAAAAATTATAGTTCTTAACCTATATTACCAGTGTCATTATCTTTAAAAAAAAATGTTTCGTTTAGAAAATACAATGGAGGTACGATTTAACTGCCGGTACGACTTAGCCAACTCTCCCCTATGTATATACAGGGTGTTAGTTAAGTATGTTCCCAAACTCAACAGAGCGATTCTTTGGTTTATTTCAAGTAAAAAAGTCCATATAAACATTTATCCTAAACGGCTTAGTTTCCGAAATAAAAAAATTTAAACGTGTAGTAATAATCTGTTTATTTGAAAGAAATACAACTTGAACTAGTTAAAAACTAGTCAAAAACAGAAAAACAAAAACAGGCTTTAGTTCTTCTGACGAAATAAAACAATTAGATGAATTGTTGAAAATGTCCACCTTGCGCCATGATACATCCATCGAGCCTCCTTCTCAAAGATTGACGTACACGCTCAAAGATACCAGGTGTGTTACGTATTGCCTCGCATGAAGCAACTATTCGATTCCTCAAATCATTCTCATTCTCAATTGGGGTGGGCATATCTGCCAAAATTTGTAAACTTAGGCATGATGAAACCGATTTTGATGGATTGAAACAATTTGGCCCGAAAACGTATGTACAAGCTAACTGACCCGCAGCAACATCAGGACTGAAGTCTATTTTTGATTTTGTGACTTTGACTTTGACTTTGTCACTTTGTTTACGGTTGTGCGAATAGTAACTCACATGAAGCAAGGCATATTTATGCAGGAAGATATCTCCAACGCAATCCTTCGTTTCGTCAAACATTTGCGAACATTCACTTGTATTTCGGAAACTAAGTTGTTTAGGTCACATGTTTATATGGACTTTTTTACTTGAAATGAACCAAAGAATCGTTTTGTTGAGTTTAGAAACATACTTAACTAACACCCTGTATTTATATATATATATATATATATATATTTATTTATTTATATATATAGTATTTATATTCAATACACAAACGAATAACATCTTCATTTATTCTTTTTTTCAACAAAGGCTTTTTGACTTTAAACATTCGCACCTCTCTTGCGCGTTGCCCCAATTTCAACCGCCATCTCCGTATTCCATGATGCGGCAGAGATTAGTAACGCGGCGTTGCATGCAAGATCGTGAAGTAAACCCCGCGATAAAACGTTAGCTTTCGTCGTCGACCCTGAGCGAAATTTAATGGCTTCATTCAATCCCTGACCCGTTTTCCTCCGTCATCGCTAAAAAGTCGTTTAGAAACCATCAAATTTCGATGACCCTCATCGCGATTTTTATTTTCCACAATCTTCTTTTTACCCATCCTTTGAATTGTTATCCCATTTTCGAAACCATAACTCTGGCCAGAATCCAACAGGACGAAATCTTGTCCTAGGTGATATCGGTGTCCCTGGCAATTTGTGCCACCTATATCGGCTGTGTATCACACATGTTTTATCGTGTGCGGCTCCGCAAGATTCGATTGGCCGATACGCGCAAATCGAAGCAGACCTTGGGATCCCAAATCCTTCGAATCTTCCTCTATACTTTAACATCATTGCAGAAAAGATCGAGAAAAAGTTGAGAACAATATGTGCAATATCCATGCAATTTGATCAAAACGATTGAATTATTCCCATAAAAACGTTATAATTTAAAAAACATAATTTTGCGAGAAAATATTGGAGGATTCTATCGCTTCATGTTTCTGTGAAAATTCTATATGCGCTCTTTTATTTTTAATCTTTCATAACACTTAGAAACTTCCACCAATATTAACATCTCGATTTTCATATCACAAAACATTACACAAGTAAGTTAGTCTCAAGAGTATAAATAATTTCTTTGTTTTGGTGATTATAATTATGCAAAATACTTTGGTATAACTTTGTAAGTAACGGCAAGGCCTCGCAGATTGTAGTAAAGAAACGCTTTACTAAACGCGCAACTTATTTCTGTAACATAGCAGAAAATACACTTCAATCTTACTGTATTAATCTCGCGATAGAATTAGAATCGTAGTTAAAATCAAACTGCAAAGTAGATAATGAAAAGAGAAAAAAAAATACAAATAAAGAAGACAAAGCTGTGATAGTTTGACTAAATGACCTCGAAATTATATCTGTTATTCGTGAGGATATCCGTTTTAAATCGAAACAGCTAATTGTCGACTGGTTGTCCTAAAAAGGATCTTGAGAAATGGGAATTTAGAAATATGTTTGATTTCTCGTCCATAACAGACATCAATGTAAATACTTTTGATTTCGGTGGCAAGATTACTGGTCATAAATAAAAGTTCGTAAAATAGATAGTGATCCTTATTCAATTAATCTGTTTTAAAAAATAAACAAGTAAATGATACCTTTGTCAAAGATGAAAGGATAAAAATATCAACTAACTAAATAGATAACAATCATATTGGCATAAATAATAGCAAGAGACCAGACGTGCATCAGTTCGGTTGGATAATTTTAACATAATCAACATAACTGCAAGAAAGAATTCATACTTCCGGCTCACGTATTAATATTATGCAAGGAAGAATCTGAAGAATAGGACACTATGCACCACCTGAATATACAAAATATTCGGAAAACGTGTTCTGCTTTCTCGTACTTGGCAATTTTCTGACTGAATGCATAATCGATAATGTCTTAGCTAAAGTTTGATAAAAGACTTAACTGCAAAATTAACTGCATGTTACATTCAAACTGTATTAATATTTAACGTTAAAACTTTATTGATTTTGGCAAATTAAGCGTCTCATTTAGATTCGGCCTTGACGGAAAGTTAATTGAAAGTCCGATTATCCAAGTATACCACTCTGGAAATTAAAATATTGTGCTAATCTCAGTCAAAACTGGAAGGAGAAAAACAGCGAAAATAAAAAATTTGAAGGAAAATGTGCGGCACACTGTATATGTATATGTATGTAAACGCAATCCGATTTTCTCGTGATGGACATACGTCAAAGTTACGTATGTACACGCATGTGCGTATGTTGCATAACAAATCACGGAACGTTAACACGCTTGCCAATTAGCATTGATAAGGGTTTACATATAATACCAAATGATTATATGGCATTAAGAGCGAGAAGGATGCAATGATTGTTAGCCGATCTAAATCTTGTTTACTAGAGAACATACCGATGCTGCTTATTCCGTTGACAATACTTCAAATTAATTGTAACTCAGAAGCACAAGAAAATCATAATTTGCGAGACTACTTTTAAATGTCAAGCCGTGTTTAAGTAGAGCTTAAAAGTTATAGATACTCCAGCCTCTTGCTTCAATATTTTCTATGAAGCTAAAAACTAATATCTATCTTAAGTGCGATCATACAAAAAGTCACAAAAACTAATAGGATTATTCCTCATTACGTTGGAAGAAGGATTAAATCCTTAAGTACTACACTGCGGAGTCTCTTTCTCTTTTTCTCTGTTTCTCCCTCTCTTTCTCTCTACGCATTCGACATCCCAATTATTATATCGAATATCAAAGGCCATGCACGTGGAAAAGAGTAATCTCATGTATTTTAACGGTCCGATTATTAATGATAGATACATCGTGTGGCAACTTTTAGTATAATACTGCCTAAATTTCATGAAAATTTCATGAGTGGGATACCAGTGCTCTTAAGGGTTGAAATTCAACAGCGTGCATCCGTATATTGCCGTATTAATAACGACGCACACATCGATAGTTAAATTTCTCGAAACGCATTAGGAACAGGTGTTCGATTAACGGTTCCGCGCTCGTTAGCTCAAAACACGCGCGGGAGAGTGAAGCGTGGCGCGGCGCGGCGCGGAGCGGGTCGATCGATCGAGCCGCGGCATCATCGAATATCGACGCACATCGGCGGGTGCTTGCAAAATTTCAAAGCCAAAAATTTCGCGAGTGGTAGGGGATGCTGCCTGTCTGCTTGCCTATCTGCTTGCCTGCTTGCTTGCTTGCCTGCCTGCCTGCCTGCCTGCCCGTCTATCCGCCTGGCCTGCCTGCCTGCCTGCCTGCGTCCGGGATACTCTCTCTCCACCGGCTGCTATCGATCTTTCCCGGAGCACGGCGCGAGAGAGAAGACGTCTCCTCTCGGTATCCCTGCCGCACGTGCGCACACACGTATACGTATATAAAGATGTATATACATGTACACAGACTCACACATGCAACTTTGTCCACATCAGTTGGAAGATAAGTGTCCGTGAGTTCTGCGCACACGCGCATATCGAGGCTACCTTACTCACGAAGATGAGATAAGCGTCTGTGAGCTTCGCTGCGTATATAGATGTACTGATACCTACTTGAATAGTACTCACGACCACGAGGATGATAAGCCCGCGCGTTAGTTTGACTCACGTGTATTAAGAAGAGATACTCAAGTATACAGACGTATACATACTCGGAACGCACGTCCGAAGCGAAGATAGTAATACCCCAAGACGGTCGCAGACGGTAGCGCGCGTACGAGACACGCGCGGAGCGGAGCGGAGCGAAGCGGAGCGGAGCGGAGCGAAGAAGCCGTGGGAGGCTCGGACGCGTAACCAGCCGAGCTCTACTACTCCGCGCCACTCTCCTCGAACACCCGCGTCCGCCTGGCCCAAGGGGGAGACTTCAGTAAGCTCGGAGCTTTCAACCTGTCCGTAGTTGTCTGCTATCGACGTCGTCGTCAACCGTTGCGTCGCGACGCGTCCCGGTGCGACACGTATTTGCGATACACGATAGCGCTGGTGGTGATCGTTGTGCAGCGATCATTCTAGACCTAGGATGATCCTTCATTTGGACTATCATTCGGGAAATTCTTCGAAATACGAATCTCCGAAACTGTAAAACGGAAACAAGAGGTGTTCCGAGCAAGTGAAAGCTTTGAAGAGTGCCAGCGAACTGATCTCAAGTTATGATATCGACAGAACAAAGTGATCCTTCGAGAAATGGTGCTTTGAGAACAAGTAATAATCTATCTAATGAATTCAAGATTTTTCAAAGACTAGTTTATTACTAGACGGTTGCTGATCAACATCGCGACGGCATTGACTCTATTACGAGACGATCCTGTCGGCGAAGAAAAGATGAGGATAAGAAAGAGGAGTTTGCGAGGACACACCGGTCGATGCGGTTTCGAGGGTTTCGAGTTAACGGTCGCGTGTCGACGGGCTGCGCGTTGATCCTGCCCCGCGCGAGACCAGAGCGATCCTCGGTAAATAACTTGCGGGGAAGGTGTGAGGAGGAAAGGAACAACTTTTCTATTTGAGGCCGCGTGCGGAGGAGGTGATGATCTCGCTTCTGGAAGCGGCTAAAGATCCTCCCATTTAGAGCTCACGTCGATCGCGCGTGATCCTGTCGCTAAATTGTTCCGTACGCGATATCATATCTCATGCTCCTAAATTGATATGAGAAAGAAATGAAAGATTAATTAGTACAGAAAATAACGCGATAAAGATGATTTTTAAAAACCACGGTTGAGTTCAACTTTGGGAGAGGCGAAGCTTTCCGTGCTTGATCCGTCAATCTTGCAACGGGAAAGGCACGCCACAAGTGATGCGTAGATGATACAGAGACTGGGAAACACGCTGTGACGGATATATCGAACGACGACGAACTTGAACGTGAAAAAAAAATATGTGAGTTACATCGAGATGCGTCTGCGTGATCGCGCGACAGTGGTCGCGCTTTTTGAGCAATCGGTTCCGTCCAGTCGATCGCAATTGAACACTTTCGGAAGTACATCGTGTCCGACATATGCCGGGACGAGAACGAAACGCAGTAGACCGAATGTATCCTTGACATGCTTGAATTAAAGAAAGGATATCGACGCGACGAAATGAAGGAGGGCATGTTTACCGAGAGGAAATCGCGGGTGGAATACAAATAAAATGCGACTTTTGTATATACTTATTCGTACGTTTCCATAACACTAGCGGTCAAGAAAAATGATGACACAAAACGTCAAGGAACGTTGTGATTTGTTGAAATGATGTGTGTTCGACGTGGTGACTGTCGACGAAGGACTCGATTGTATGTGAAGGCGAGCGTTCACGTGCGGAAAGAAATCGCGAATGACATTTTGCAGGAGTGATGGCTATTTCGGGCCGGACACGCGGGTGTGCTGCATTTATAAGACATTCCTCGCGAATGGTTTACTGCAGGTGAGCAATGCAGATGGCTATGTTTATGCTGGCATATCTATTCAAGTTTTGTAAGCAAATAAACGATCAAACTTAAGGAAAACTTCTTTAATCGCGAATCCTTAAACGTGTAGACTTCTTGAACAAATAATTAACACGTTTCTGTCTAATTAGACAATCAATACGCAAATTCTATGACTACTTAATTTAAATAATACGAATACATTTACGCTTTTTCGAAAATTGAATTAAATATTGTTAAATTGGTAATTCTTTTGCTTTAAATTCGAGTAATTAAAATACATATAAAAATTAAAAATAAATATTATGATAAAGCATATTACAACATGCAAGAATTAAGAAAATGTACTTGTAGTCTTGTCTTGATAATAAATATTTTTATTTCCGAGAACATCATTATACTCCACAATAGTTTTTCAAGATATTAGTTATTAAAGTTATTAAATGATCTCGAATCAAACTTTAATAACGCAAATAAATGATATATATATATATATATATATATAAAACACAATTTATTTTATATTAAATTTTATTTAATTGTATAAATGTAATTTTATAACCGTACAGATGAAGAAAATATATTCTTATTTTTCAAATTAAAATAGGCTTATAGAATGTGTTCAAGTACTTTAAACATAATGGTAATTTGTTTATCAAAATTAGATCTAATGCGATGGTATATCTCGTAATAAAAATAATTGCAATGCTCTACGATACATTTCAGAATAGAAAATTCACAAAAATACTCATTGAATTCTCATCCACTCGTACTATCATGACATTCCAATTATCCGTAGTCTCGATTCTAATTTAGCGGATAAAATGTCAGAGTTGTATGAGCTAGAGACGCGGCGCGGAGAGGATAATCATCGACAGGAAACGTATTAACAAGGGACTTAATGCGAAGCGGTTATTCTCATTGAGAATTGTAGACGACGACGGCTGGACGGTTTTCTTCATGAATATTGAATTGCGTAATTTCATAATTCAGTGATTAGACATGAATTTCCCTAGTGGGTCGTTGCCTTCGATCCTTCGCAGGGGACGAAGGAGAACAAAAGAGAACGAGAACGTGCAAGAGGAACAACTAACTGAGGAGAAAAGAAAGACCTCGCCATATAGGAGTTACACAACTCATAAAATATAAAATTCATTCGTATTCGATCCTTAACATTCATAGATAACATTTCATACATTTAAATAAGATTGTAAAATGTTAAAGCATATTTAAGTCGCACGAGATCTTGTCAGATTATTCCAAAAGTAATAACTTCATAAATTACATCATGAATTATATTAATTGAAGCGGTAAAATGGAAAATTGAATATTTTACATATTGCCATACATATGTTATACATATTTATATTTTAAAAATCAGTTTAAATTATCGAGAGCATTCGTCTAAATAAACTGATTTCGTTGCTGCAATAATAATAATAATTTCGTATCTTTATCGACGCATTCAGCGTAATGAGAATTGTTTGTTTAAATTCATTTAAATCACTTTAACTAATGTTCCTTTAATAAATTGTTTCTGTAAATTGACAAATTATAAAAAAGAAGCAAAAAATGATATCTCAATATTACCATTAGTATAGAGTAGAGCATAAGAATAAAATAAAAAAAAAATTATTAGAGCAGAGAGAAAAAGAGTTTTCGCATTACGAAGAAACCTCTAATATTTTCAGATTCGTATTTCCGAGACTCATGAAGATGTATGGGAAACGAAGGAGCGACGAGATGTGAAGCTTCCTCTTATTCGCATGATTTTCGTCGCATAAGTGAACGTTCCTATTGCGCTCGATGCACGTTACATTAAGCTCAAGGTGATATGGAAGCAGAAGACGAAGTGGATGATGAGTTGTCGGAGGCCGTCGACACGGAAGTAATTAAACAATTTGCATTAATGCTTTTGTCGTTATAACAGAATGGCTGCAATTTAAACAAATTAAAGTCACTTTGTGACTAGAGAACCTGGATATTAACGACTTAAAAATTGAACAAAAAAATTACATATAAAAGAAAATAAGAATATAAAAATTCTTGAATATCGCTTTTAATACTTTAGAACAAAATAATAATTATCTAAAATTTTTATCTAATGTTGTTACTTATTCATAATTCTCTTTTATAAAAAATAAAAATTAAAAAGTAAAAAATTATGTTATATTATATAAATTCTTACTGTAAAGATTCTGACATACTTTTCAGAAATACAAAATGTTTTGTAAAAGTCTAGTGCGTAAAAATATTGTAATAATAACACATCCAAATAATTTAAAAGAATAATATTTACCAATTGACAAAACGTATGTATTTTAAAAACTGTTCTTTTATAAAAGTGTATCATTAAAATCCAGGTCCCAGTCAATTAAAAGTCAATCATTATTCAGTTTAGTTTATTTAGTGTAGAATTTCAATTTACTCTCTCTTAGAGTTTCAGTTTACTATACTTCTCTTTTCAATTTCACAAAATAACATCATATAATCACAGAATAGCGAGATAAAAGATAAATTGTGGCGAACAAACAGATAGCTTCGATTTCCGATACCTTTGGTAGGCGAATCATAACAACAACCTCGAAAATTTCGAAACGATGAAGATCTCTACAAAGCCGGTGTCCGAGAGGACACCGGAGAAGGACGACTGTTCTTTAGTACGCTCGTCCAATCTTGAGCAATCGGACATTGTCGGTTCCACTGACGATAGTCCCAAAAAGTTGAAAACGTCCGTGCGATCAGAATCAAAAGTACCCCTAAGTACAAGCACAAAGACTGATGTGAAGGAGATTGAGATCGCCAGGCTGTATAGAAGCAAGAGGATCAGCTGCCAAGATACTATACACGAGTACGATGAGGACGACAACCTCACTATGGACAGAGTTGGAAGGTAATTGACTCATATCAATTTCGTGTTACTCAATGACAGCATATTGTTGAACTATAATTATTTTTAAATCTTTTTGAAGAGTATTAACGAAATGTTAGCCATACGACAACATTACATTTTACACAAATTATTTTAATTTTATTTTTTTATACCGTTTAGATACTTAAATATTATTATTATTATTGTTAACCATTGTAAAAAATAATAAACAAAAATTTATAAAAACTGTGACAAATTTATGTGTGCACAATCGTTAAATTTTTATGACAAAGATACCTGGAGACACATCCTGCTGTAGTCGAAACGTGGCTGCGAGAAAAAGCGAGTCTTCAGCTTCGACAGAGATTGCAGAACACGCGTATGCTGCAAACGATAACACCGAACGTACCGAGCGCGCCCAGCGTGCAGCAGGAAGAGAACCTTCTCAACCGGAGCAAACGTAACAGCGTCACATCCGATCTCTTTCAGACTTGGCTGGCCTCGAGTTCACCCGCAAAACGCAGCAGGAGTCCCAACAGGTAAAAAAACAATAAATTAACAACAAAATAACTTTATCTCATATCTTCGTGTTATATAATCAAATCACTCCAAGTCACATTAAGATAAATAACATGACAAATAAAACATGATATACTAAATAATATATAAAAATTATATATAACTCGTTTTATATTTTGATAAAATAATAAATATTTAAAAAATCTTTTCGAATTTAGTTGGAATTCGCTTCATACGTAGCGCAAGTATTAAATCTTCCAGGCCTTACAGCACGCTAATGGGTCGTCGCGAGGAGCTCGGTAGACTGGACGAGAGCGATCTGTTTATGGAGCTGATAAGGGACGTGGCAAACGAATTGGATATCAATGTCCTCTGCCACAAGATCCTGGTAAACGTCGGCCTACTCACTTATGCCGATCGCGGCAGCCTGTTCCTGGCAAAAGGACCTTTGGAGGATCGGTACCTGGTGGCGAAACTATTTGACGTTACTCAGGAAACCGAGCTCGAGGAAGCCATCCAACGGGCTAAGAACGAGGAACTCAAAATACCGTTCGGAGTCGGCATCGCCGGTTACGTAGCGCAAACCAAGGAGATTATCAACATCAAAGACGCTTATAAGGTTTTAGTTTATGTTTTTTTTCTTAGGTTTCGATACATTTCATTGAATTTTCTGTTTAACCTCATGACATCGTGATTATTACAACGCTGTAACTCGATAAAGAAAAAAATGTAATTAACTCTCTGAGTAATTGTATAAGAGCTAATTATAATCGATGACCAGTTTTGTATCTTTGTCGACAAGATTAAAATAGATATTTCACGCTCATCAGGATCCGAGATTCAACAGCGCCATTGACATGCAAACCGGATACAAAACGACGTTGATTCTGTCGATGCCAATCTGTAATTACGAGGGCGATGTCATCGGGGTTGCTCAGATCATCAATAAGACGAACGGCAGCAACGAATTTACAGACAGGGACATCGAAGTGTTTCAAAGGTGGGAAAATTGTAAAACACATGTTCCAAAAATTGGTAGCTTCGCATAACTGTGTATGATAATCAGGTACTGGACGCTTAGATAGACGTTGGAACATAGTTACATTAATTGATTACATAATGGCACAAGGCCAGTTACAAGACTATGTAATTGCCATGTACGCGCAATTATAATCGGCATCGCGGGCGATCGATATGTTTATTAATACGATCGCATGTCTAATTTTACGACGGCATCGATTATCGCAGATACCTCACATTCTGTGGCATCGGCATACAGAACGCGCAATTGTTCGAGTTGTCCGTGCAGGAATACCGACGCAATCAGATACTCCTCAATCTGGCGCGAAACATATTCGAAGAACAGAACAATCTCGAGTGTCTCGTTACAAAGATCATGACCGAGGCGAAGGAGTTGCTTAAGTGCGAGAGATGCGCCGTTTACCTGCTGGATTTGGATTGCGGCGAGGCAGTAAGTACTTTCTCTTCACGAATTCAATTTTTCATATATAATATATTACCTACGATAATATTGTATCGGATAGTGTAATAAAGTCTCAGAAAATGTAGAGCAATTTTTTAAACTAGTCACAAAACAAATTAGTGTTTAATTTTAAATGCCCCAGTTAAAAAAAATACCCTACATGTCAATTAAAAACACAATAAAAGATGCTAAGATCTGTTTTAGGGACATCTCGAGAAAATCGTCGAGCGGCCTGGAAAGTCGGTGCAAGAGAGCAGAAAGCCGTTGTCGAGAAGAGAGGTGAGTGGCACCGCCACGTGTTACTCGAATTTGTAAGTCTGATGATCTTTTTCTCTTTCCTGGCGGCTCAGAGCAATAACATCGACATGGAGGACATTATTCAACAGCATGTGAGTAATCTCGACTTTATAAATCAAATATATACCGACATAAATAAACAAGAAGAAGAAATTTTTCAGCCCTTCCGACGAAACAAACGTATATTCCTTCGTCGCTTAACTTCTGTGACGTTAATCAACACATTAAATCCTTTTAATAGTTTAACATTTTATTTTCTTAGGCTCCGTCCAGACTATCGAGCCGAACATCGAGCTGCGAGCCCACATTCAAAGATCCTACATTTATAATGGCTGCGTTCGGAAACGTTGCTTGGATATCTCTGATGCCTTGGATTCATCATCTTGTCCTTATTTAACATTAATGTTAAACAAGATAATGAATCCAAAACATCGAAGGCATCCGAGCGACGTTTCCGAATGCAGCCATTATCGAAATGAATATAGATTCACATCAAATCTTTAAATGTGGGCGCAGGCTCGGCTCGCAGCTCGATGTTCGGCTATAGTCTGGATGCACCCTAAAGGAGATACCATAGATCTTTTTTATTTTTCAATGTTTACATAATCTATTGTTTTCAGGCATCGACCGAAGGTAGTAAATTTACCATGGTATTCGAGATGGAGAATGAAACACAAGAAGCTCGGGTGTATCGACCAAGTAACAACAATCTATCGAGTTCTCTGGGACAGATCGCAAGATACGTCGCAGCGACGGGTCAAATTCTCAACATTGGCGACGTCGCCACGTGGTCGAAGAAAGACGTAATGGAGAGTGGAAAGGAGCCCATCAGAAGTATTCTGTGTATGCCGATCGTCAACGGACAAAGAATTGTCATCGGAGTTGCTCAATTGATCAACAAGGTTTGAATTGATAAAATTTCATTTTTAATTTTTAAGTACAATAATAATCCGTAATAATCCACAATAATCTTGAATAATCTATTAATCTGTTATTGATAGTTTGTATTTGCATTTAGATATATGTATTTTGCATTTAATCCTTAATAATCCGTTAATGATAATCTACATGTGCTGCATTAAATATCACACATTTTTTATGTTATTGACTTTTTAAACTATACATTGCTTGAGAACAGATCGCTGGATGTCAAGTAATGATATTGTATCATGATAAAATTCATTATAAAAATATAGATATTACAAAAAAATAGATATTATTTTTGACATTATAATAAGAGATATTCTTCCCTTATTAACAATCATTAGATAAAATTATCAATAGCGATTGGTACTTATTAATTCTTCATTATTCGCGTGAGGAGTTCAGGATATACCTGTATCCCAGTCTTAATAAATTCACTAAATGTGTGAATGTTATTTAGACTAACAATTTGTTAAATATATTATTATATTTAACAAATTGTTTAAAAAAATTTTGCATTTATTTAAAGGATGTATAGAATATTATATATCTTTATTTAATTATAAATTATCAAAGAGAACAATGAAAATTGAAGTATAATATTGGAATCAAAATCACCCCATGCGAGTAATTATGTTAAAAAAAATTATGCGAGTAATGTAGATTAATAATGAACAAAATTCTTTGTAGGACAACGGCACATCTTTTACCGACTCGGACGTGTCAATATTCGAGGCGTTTGCTATTTTCTGCGGTCTCGGTATTCATAATACGCAGATGTATGAATCCGCGTGCAAGCTGATGGCGAAGCAGAAGGTGGCCCTCGAGTGTCTGAGTTATCACGCAACCGCCAACAACGAAGATGCTCTACGCCTCGTCTCCGATCCTATACCGTCCGCGGAAACGTACAACCTCTACAGTTTCACATTCATTGACTTTGATCTCACCGACGACGATACGTGCCGTGCTACCATCAGAATGTTCAAGCAATGTGATCTTATACAGAAATTCCACATACCGTACGATGTTATGTGTAGATGGATCCTGAGTGTGAAGAAGAATTATAGGTGGATATTCTCGTTTCATTATTTATTTTGTTCCGTGCTTCTATTTCTTCACGAAACTTCTAAACGCGCAATCTTAAACAAAATTACAATTGGGAATTATTCTTGACAGGCCAGTAAAGTACCATAATTGGCGGCACGCGCTGAATGTCGCGCAAACAATGTTTGCGATGTTGAAGACCGGCAAAATGGAACAATTTATGACCGATCTGGAAATTCTTGGACTCCTAGTGGCTTGTCTTTGTCATGATCTGGATCATCGTGGCACCAACAATGCGTTTCAGATGAAAACCGAATCTCCACTGGCAATCCTTTACTCAACCAGCACAATGGAGCATCATCACTTCGATCAGTGCGTCATGATCCTGAATTCTGATAGCAATAACATCTTCCAGAGTTTATCGATGGAGGACTACAGACGCGTGATGAAGGTCGTGGAGAGTGCTATTCTATCAACCGACCTAGCGATGTATTTTAAAAAGAGGAATCGTTTCATGGAAGTGATCGATGAGGGCGAGTTTGATTGGCAGAGCGAGGAGAAGAAAGAATGTAATTCCTTGATAATAATCTTTATTCAACAGTTTTTCAAATATCACAAATAATTAACTAATTTTGTCTGTTTTTTTGCAGTGCTATGTGGCATGATGATGACAGCATGTGACGTGAGCGCGATAGCAAAACCCTGGGATGTGCAGCATCGGGTGGCAAAGCTGGTAGCTGACGAGTTCTTCGACCAAGGCGATCTAGAGCGCCTTCAGCTCAATCAGCAGCCGGTGGCGATGATGGATCGCGAGAGGAGGGATGAGTTACCACAAATGCAGGTCGGCTTCATTGACGTGATCTGCCTGCCACTCTATAAGGTCTTGTCGGAAACGTTTCCATGGATACTGCCGCTCTACGAAGGCACCACGGAGAATCGAAAGCACTGGCAGGATTTGGCGGAAAAAGTCGAGATGGGATTGACATGGATCGATCGCGACACGATCGAGGAACCAGTGGAAGAATTCGTTTCTTACGAGCCTAAGGACATTGAGTTCACGGTTACGACTTTAAACTGCGCTCATGCAGACAAGAAGGAACAAATGCCGGACAGATCGTCGCTCGGCAGGTTCGCCTCATTGAGAAAGGGTGGACGTACGTTGAGCAAAGGAGTCCGGCATCGTATCAGTAGATCTCTTTACGCGAGAAGCAGCTCGGAGGATGCTGGTAAATCGAAGGCGTTACTCCCGGAAAGGAAAAATCGGAACAAGCTGTGCCTGCTCATTTGACGGCTAACTTCAACGACGCTCGAAAGTATCCCTGAATGATGGGCCAACGGATAACGATACTTGGAAATGAATATTTAAATACACATTGCAACTTCCAGAGAGGTCGTGAAAGATAAAACCTTTAATGATGATACTGCCTGGAAGCTGAAATTTGGCAGATGTGTAGACGCGAGCTGTTATTGAAAGAGCTTTAGGGCTAAAATCAAGAAGTCGCTCTTATAGAAGAATAATATTGTCTGCTTCCATAACTAAGTCAGACTATTCTCGAAGAGTAGAATGATGTCGAATAAATTATTTGAATAAAGCTCTTTTGAGGCTGCTTTTAGTTGCAGCGAAATACATACAGGAAATGAATCCTTTGAGAGAACTCTTAAAAGAAGAAATGTTGGTATTTGTAAAAATAATCATTTCTTCTTCTTTCTCTTATGTTAGGCCTCTGGCCTGTGTTACACTTCTCACATGCTTGTGATGCGTACGCTGATTATTCAATTGCCACAAGCATATGGGACCTATAGTTTTAATGCCAGTTCCGAATGGCGGATTTTTTGAGAGGGTTCTGTGGACAAGATACTGTCAGGAGTTGCCGGCCTTTTCCGAGACGGGACACGAGCGTAAATATTTTGGTTCCTACCAGGATCGAACTCGGGACCTTTAGCATGATAGACCAGTGCGCCGTCTACCATGCTACGCTCGCGCTAATTAAATCACTATATATGATCATTTAATTAAGAATATCTGATCAGATATAAGATCGATCAAAAGAAATAAAAGATAAGAAGACAGAACAAAATTTGCAATGAGAAGAAATAATGATAAATTTAGTAATTTGTAAAAAGTAAATATTCTTGCGAAAAAAAAACAAGTTTAATTAGATTCTGAGAAAACTGACAATATAGACGAAAAAATTATATTCAAGTAAAAAAATAATTTTCCACAAAAAGTAAAATAGATCGGAATGTGATAATTGATTACGTTTCAACAAAAAACTGGTTTAATTTTTTTAATCGAGAAATTACGATAGAGATAGAGTATCATATTCATTATGATACTCTATCATCGTTTATTTTACAATTTAAATAAAATAAAGAGAAATAAAAATCTCAATATTATTTATAACCGAATTAGGCACAAATTCGAATTAATGTATTCAAAGTTCGACGTCAGACGTGTAAAACTTAGTATGAAAATTATAGAACCAAATAAATGTATATTTACATAACTTCCAGAAAACATTCTTGTAAAGGAAAATAAGCTCAAAGAGGATACTTTATTAATTTCGAGTTTTTTCCACTATCTCCATTGCCAGAGTAGAAAACGATGAATCAAAATATCGAAATAATTAACTAAATGGCGAATCTTCATAGGGCAAAAAAAACGATGAATACATAGCCCAAGAAAAGAAAAAGGAAAAGTTTAGAAAGAATCAAAGGGAAGTGATCTCGCATACATCACACGTCAGATTCCGAGAAGACTGTTGCCCGTAGATTTTAAGGCGATAATACGTAGACAACGGTATTACGTAAAACACGTATGCTTAGTCGATGGCTAGGTAGCTAGTGAACTTGATGGTCGGTCGTTGCACCTCACAACGACATTGCTCATAATCGTAATCCCGTAGAACACGAGGAGGCGTGTTGTATGTGTGAATGTGTCGGCGTCGTCGGATGATGATGATGATGGTGATGATGATGATGATGATGATGATGATAATGATGGTGATGATGATGAGGAGGAGGAGAAGGAGGAGAAGGAGGAGGGGGAGGGGGAGGAGGAGGAGGAGGAGGATGATGATGATGATGATGAGGAGGAGGAGAAAGATGAGGATGATGATGATGACGATGAAGAAGAAGATGATGATGATGAGGAGGAGGAGGAGAAAGATGATGAGGATGATGATGAATTCAATTTTGACAATCTTTTTGTATCACATCTTGACATTCTAGGCTATACAGATCGGCGTATGAAGGGATCGGTGATGATGACGCTTATGAATTGAAAATGTACGAATCGAACTCACGGACACGCTGCTCTACGATATGGCAGTTCAAGAAATAAGCGCAGTTTAAATAATTGTTTTATCATCTTAGATCTTTCTTCAGAGCGTTCTCCGCGATAAGAGAGAGAGAGAGAGAGAGAGGAGGGAGAAGGAGAGGGAGAGGGGGTGAGTGGGTGAATGGGTGAGAGAGAGAAAGATGCGCAACAGGCATGATTAAAAAAAATTGCTTTACTTTAAAATCAAATTATTAATTTTAATTAAATCCTTAAAGTTTTTAATCAAATAAATAAGTCTAAAATGTTTCATAGATCCTTAAAGTTTTTAGTCAAATAAATAAATAAGTTTAAAATGTTTCATAGATTTTATGAATAAAAAAGATATTTAAGTAGATATATTTGAAAAATATTTTAAATGATCGTGTAACAAATTAAAAATTTTGAATTTCATGAGAATCATGAGATAAAAGAATCTCATAAGCAAGTAAATTTAATGAGTTTCAAATTGTGTACATAAAGAACTTTAACAAGTTTAAATTTTATAAGTGACAAATTTTTAAACAGCGAATTTCCAATTTCATACGTGAATAAATAAAAATTATGTATTTCCTACAAGATTTTTCTTTTAAGGAATTTGAGGCTGACTTGGGGAGTCGTGTAAATCCGGAAGTATTTATCCTTTATTACGTATGTATGTAAGATCTTTACGTATACGTAAAGATCGTAGGTACATAGCGAGCGGTGATACATTTATGTTAAATCAATGTCTCATAAACGGAGGCAATGATAGGATTAAATCGTACATGCAACATACGCAATCTGTGACGCAAGCATGATTGCGAGTCCACCGATTATTTCCGCAGTTCGAGTTTTGTCAAACTATTGATCCTTCGGCAAGTACATAAATTACGTTACTCGCGACAAAATTCATTTAAACAATAGATCAAAGGTAAAGGCTCTCTAGAGATAATCTGAATAAAAATCTTTCAATGCCTATTAGAGCCGACACAGGATTAATATTATGTGTAATAATCAATTTATTAATGAACAATAAAATTATATAATATAATTATGACATCAGGTAAACGTTTCGACCCTATTATTTGGATCCTCTTCATAAAATTCATTTATATTTCCATATAAATTCCATCATTATCCGTACGTATCCGGAACGAACGATTTCAATCTCTGAGCAATCAAAGTCTGTAATTTAACACTTCTTTTTTTTTTACGTTTGATTGACGTCAGTCGAATTGCGGTCAGACACTGTGGAACTCGGTTAAATCAGAGTGCCCCCATTAGTTTTCATAAAATTCCCCAAGTGTGTTATGTTTTCCGAGTGTAAGTCTGAGAGTTGAACACGAGAGTGAGACTGGTTTCTAGTCTTTTGATATAGCTGCGAATCAATATGCCTATCAGAAATTGTTGCACATGGTTAAATAAAATCTGGATGTGCTCAAACAGTTGCGCAGACGTGTCGAATTATTTGAAATACCCAAAAAATGTGACCGATTGTTTTATTTAGATGTTTTATCTTAGAATTATTCGAAGCATTAAAAAATCATTACATAATCCTATCTAAATCTTTTGCAGTTCAAATTGTTCTCATAAATAAGCAAAAATAAAACGTTTCAATTTAATCTAATTAATATATATCAGAAAATATATAAATAATAAAAATATATTAAATATATAGATGTTAATTAAAGGTCTATCTTTTTTATTAGCTGAAAAGATAAAGAAAAGGTATTAAAATGTATTGGAAGAAAGAAATCTAGTGAAGCGAGGAATAAGCCATTTAATTCGGAGAGCAAGTACTTATATTATAAGTTCAATACAATATACAATCATAATTATAAAAAAATATATATATATATTACATACGCAACAAATTAAAATATTAATTTAAGATTTGTATTTTAAGGTTATTCGTTTTAATTCTAATAGATAAAGCTAGAATAAGATTAAAGTATTATTAAACTTGAATTCATCAACCTTAATTACTTTTGCATAAATAATTACTTGTATTAATGTTACCATAACGACAAATTGATATAATCAAAATTCTTGCAACATAATTAAGCAATAGATTTATATTTAAATATAACAAGAATACAATAATATAAAAATTTTATGTAGTCACTAATTTTGCAGATAAATTTTATACTCTCTAGAATCTGTCTTTAATGTGTAACGAGACTATAAAACTGACCGCCTTACATCCAAATATTCTTTAATTAAACTTTCTGCATCTGAAGAATTGTGAATAATCTTTATACCAGGCCAATAAAAATGGGTCGTTTTCATTATGCTGAAAGAATGCTAAATAAGCGATCAAAAGAAACGGTTTTGTGCCATATAAACTCAAATGTAAAACCTTGAAGATACAGCCATAAACTTCAAGTTTAGAGTCGAAACGGTTGTATGCCATGTAACTTAGTTGAACAGCCGTTGTGAAAAAATTGCCATTTAATCTCAATCACTGATTATACACATTTATAGCATTTAAGGAACCATAATAGAACTTGTTGAGAATAGTCTCTAATAAAAACAGGATTAAATAAAACATATTAATTGCAAAAGACTTCTTTCTGAAAAAATGCACATATACTCGAGCGGCCGCTACAAGGAGAGAACAGAAGACGGACGAAAAGGAAGAAGTCCGCCGAAAACAGAAAAGACGTGACGAAAGTATTGGTCTTTTTAAAATTGACATTTTAAATGCACCGTGACTACTCTGACTTGACCATCTGAACCTGGGTGAGTTTCAATTACGCGTCCGAGAGGCCATTTTGCTGGAGGATATCTCTCATCAATGATCAGAACCATTATGCCTTCTTTAATATTCTTGGTTGAGTCTTGCTATTTGTAAATCGATTGGTACCGTTGGAGACACTCTTTTGACCACCTTGTCCGAAAACTGTCAAGCATTTGACGCAGTAGTTCCCATCTGGACAAATGTGAAAGTCGTGTACTTTCTAAACTTAGTTCGGGAAAAACGGTTGGTGAACATCTCATTAAGAAATGACCAGGAGTTAAAGCACTGAAATCTTCAGGATCATTACTGAGTAGTATCAAAGGTCGTGAGTTTAACTGCTTCAACTTGGATGAGAAGAGTAGATAGTTCCTCATAGGTAAGCAGAGATTCACCAAGTACTCGGTGCAGGTGATATTTAACAGACTTGACGCCTGCCTCCCATTTTCCTCCGAAGTGAGGGGCACAGGGTGGATTAAATTTCCAAAGAATGCCATCTTTTGCAAGTAACGAAACTAACGTTGAGATTCTGTGGTAGTTTCAGAAAAAAGCCGTTGCAGTTCGACTTCAGCTCCTTTAAAATTTGTTCCGCAATCGCTCATCAGAGTTGAACAAATTCCTCTGCGTCCAGTAAACCTTTTATAGGCGGCGATGAAGGCATCTGCCGTGTAGTCAGTAACGAGTTCCAAATGGATAGCAGAAGTAGTCATGCAGACAAATAAAGCAATATATGTTTTATAAGTTCGAGCATTTCGTCCTCGCCATGTTTCGAGTGTGACCGGTCCAGCATAGTCTATTCCTGAGTTAGGAAAGGGACGCGTTGGAGTTAGCCTTTCTTTTGGTAACTGTCTCATAAGCTGCTGTGTTCTCTTTTGACGAAATCTGGCACACCTAACACATTGAAAGATGTATTTACGTACTGGAATACGACCTCCCAATATTCAAAATTCTTCTCTGATGTAACTTAACGTAAGTTGTGTTCCACCATGTAAAGAGTATTGATGTGCATCTGCAATAATCAGAGAAGTGAGTGGAGAGTCTTTGGGTAAAATTATAGGATGTTTGGCATCAGCTGGTACAAGTGACGATTGAAGACGTCCTCCGATTTTTAAAATTCCGTTACTATCGACGAAAGGAACGAGTCGTTTGAATGGATGAGAAGGTGATAAGCACCCTCCGTCTGAGATAATTTTAAGTTCTTTCTGAAACTAGGAACTTTGTATTTTTTTAACCCAAAAGTACTTTGCCTTTTGTAAGTCAATAAAATTTAGAGAATGATCCAAAGAGGTATTAGGCTCCTTACGAAATCTGTTGATAGCTCGTTGACATGTAACCGTAATACGAAACAAGCGATTCAGATTTAAATATCTGTGTAGAAGATCCCAGTAACTGATCGATACTATGTTTAATGTAGCAACAGTGGTTTTCTGTTCCTCCAAAAATTCCGTTGCTGAAGTTGACGGTGATTGTTGGGGCCACTGATGTACCAGCTGCGATAACCAAGAAGGACCTTTCCACCAAGAAAGCTGTTCGGAAAGTTGTATTGGAGACATACCTCGAGTAGCAAGATCCGTCGGATTTTCATATCCTGGGACTAAACCCCATTTTGCCTGTGGTAGGGATTCTTGAATATAACACACACGATTATGCACGAAATCCTTCCATCGTGACGAGTGATTTGTGATCCATGTATGTGCTATAGATGAATCGGTCCACAAGTGTATTGGGATTGATTGGCGATTCAAACTCTTCAAAATATGTGTCATCAGTTTCACAAGAAGCGTGCCTTCTGCCAATTCTAATCTTGGTATAGTTATTAGTTTTAAAGGTGCCATTTTACTTTTGGCACAAATTAGTTGTGTATCAATGTGACCATCACAGGTGATGGAACAAGCATAAACTACGGCAGCTAACGCTTGATTTAATGCATCTGCAAATCCATGAATTTCAAGTGAATGTTCAGAAGTACAACCGATTCATCGAGAAAAGGAAAGTATATGCAGTTCCGAAGACTGTGTACGACCGTACACCACTTGTTGGCAGCAGTAGGAGGAATAGAATCATTCCAGTCTAATTTCATGGTTCATAACTCCTGCATGAAAATTTTTGCAGTGATGAGAACAGGTGCTAAAAAACCTAGAGGGTCGAAAAGTTTGGCAATTGTGGATAGTACAGTCCGTTTAGTGATAGTTTTAGGAACGGTGACCTGTGGAGAAAAAAGGAATCAGTCTGTAGACGTTTGCCAGGAAAGACCTAGTGAATGGACGATAAAATCATCCTTGATTGCGATTTCAATTGATTGTAGTTGTTATTCTTCAGGAATAGAATCGAGTATCCCAGATGAATTAGTTGTCCACTTGTGTAGGCGGAAGCCGCCCGCCATGCAAAGTTGATTAACTTGTTGTACGATGATTTGAGCTTCTTCAATAGAATCTGCACCATCAAATACATCATCGACATATCTGTCTTTTGTTAAAGTAGATATAGCAGCTGGAAATTAGGTTCATCATCCTGTACTAATTGTAACATGGTACGAAGTGCCAAGAATGGAGTACATGCCAAACTGTAGGTTACAGTTGTAAGATGGTAGGGTTGGATTTGATTTGACTTACCATCCACAAGATCCGTTGAAAATCCCAATGATCAGGGTGCACTTTTATTTGTATATACATTTTCTCTACGTCCGAAGTAAACACATGGTGAAATTGACGACACCAAAGAAGTACGTTAAACAGTTCGGTTTGTAATTTAGGTCCAGTGTAGAGCAACTCATTGAGAATCCAGAATCCATAATCAGGTTTGCTCGATCCATTGAACACGACTCTTAGTTTTGTAGTCACACTTGTTTCTTTCCAAACTCCATGATACGGTAGGTAGAAACTAATGGATGGTTTAAGTTGAGAGGGTGGGATCATAGACATGTGTTCTAGAGTCTCGTATTCTCTAAGAAATTTTGCATACGCTTGAGCATACTTAGCATCAATCTTAAAACGGTTATTTAATTTAGTCATAAGTCGCATGGTTTTGTGTTTTGAATTTCCCAGATTCTCAGGTGGAAGTTTGAAGGGCAATTTAACAATATATCGACCATTGACTCTCTCTTGAATGAGTCTCTTGAATAAGTCGTTTGAAAGTGCGTTTCACAATCTTGATCCTCGACGGATAGAGAGCTGTTGTTAAATATTGGGACTTCTTCCAATTCCCAGAATTTTTGCATTAGATGGTGTATACACCATTGTCATGTTTCCAATACTGAGGATCTCCACTATCTAATGCAAAAGAAGAAAAATGAACAGAAACAGACAGGATTTCTATCTGTTTCTAACTGTAAGCTATCCGCTCTATCCGCAAGCACAACGTGCGGATATAAAATCCGTATTTGTAACAGTAGATCCTATCCGCCGATGTCTGTATCCTGTACGTAACAATAATTCACCTGCATCTGTCCGCAATTACGTACAGGAATCCTGTCTGTTTCTGTCCGTATTCTATACGTTGCGATTTCTATCAGCGTCGGTCCGCAATAACGTAAAGGCATATAAAAACGTTGAACATTAAACTGTTACATCTAAGCCCTTGGAAATAAGATTAATTTGTCTTATTGGAGAGAAAGATGCGGAAATGGAGAGGATAGTTGGGTGGAACGGTCAGATACTCGTTTCGCAGGTATCCGCACGGAGGCGAGTACTGCGAGTCGAACGCACCCTTTTGTGCTCGCTTCGGAATATATCAACATCCCGTAAGGACGCTTTAACGCCTATTTTCTACGAGCGGTGCGATTGTTAGCCCAAATTTAGAGTTAAGGAATCTAATCCTTTTAACTCGGGACTGGATCACGTGCGATCCCTGAAAAAGCAAGGCTTACGAACTACGAGGTCTCAGGGTTTTACAAATAGAGAATGAGAGAGAAATGTAAACTTCTTAACATTATTTATTAAAACTAATAATTATTAATAGTAACAGGTTACAAATAAAAAATAGAAAAAGATCACGCATAGATAAAATTATTATTATAAATTAGGATTATATATGGGGCATTCTTTCTCAACTGGACACCCCCCTCTGCCCAGAATTCATATGAACCAAAAAAATTTTTTCAGGGCTGAAAATTTAGCTAAACATGTCTACTTTTATTTGCCGTGTGGCCCCTTTCAAAATTC
>NW_017297060.1:1579911-1580152 GCF_001594075.2 Trachymyrmex cornetzi
TGATCCTAATGAAATTTATAATAAAAAATTTATCGAAATAACAAAATTTCAATCTCTAACTACAAATAATGACTGAAAACTTTATGCATCGTTTCTACGTACAAAATCGGTACACACACACACACACACAGAGGTGACGGCAAGGGGAACCATCTGAACAAAGCACCCCGAAGAGATGTAAACCCGACCGTGCGACCTCCACGTGGTGCATCTCGGGTAATGCAAATGCCGGCGGTAGCCG
>NW_017297060.1:1580717-1580964 GCF_001594075.2 Trachymyrmex cornetzi
TTTTTCAAACAAGCTATCTTTTGAGGGGGGATTTCGGCCCCCCCAACCTCAAGGAGGGAGGGGAGCACGAGGGGGGCCAAAAATCTTAAACAGCAACATGGGTCGTGTCCTGCTGTCGGCATCACCCAGGATCAACGACGTGGACGTAGCAGGAAACTGATCCCTTCGGGGTGATGGATTAAAGTGAATAATCCCCTTGCCTCTCACGTGTGTGTGTGTGTGTGTGTGTGTGTGTGTGTGTGTGTGT
>NW_017297060.1:1581111-1582424 GCF_001594075.2 Trachymyrmex cornetzi
TGTGTGTGTGTGTGTGTGTGTGTGTGTGTGAGGATATTCATAATGTATGCTCAAACTGGTATCCGTTTACTGTTTGGCAATATCCTAAACGTGTGTAGAAATTCTCCACAGCTTTTCTAATAATATTCGGAGGAATAAGTGCCGCTTCTCGCACAATCCTTTGTCGAAGATCTTCCAGGTTATCGGGTTTTGTGTAATAAACTTTACTTTTTAGATAGCCCCAAAGGAAATAATCGGGCGGCGCTAAATCGGGTGACCTTGGTGGCCACTCAATAGCTCCTCTTCTACCAATCCATCGATTTGGAAATATCTCATTTAGGTAGTTGCGTACTGCTACACCGTAATGCGGTGGGGCCCCATCCTGTTGAAATCATACATTATGGAAATCGTCACCGGCTGTGTCAGTTATAGATGGTATTATTTGATTTCTTAGCATTTCTTCATAGACAACGGCATTCAAATTGCCATCTATGAAAAACGGCCCAATTAAAGTATTATTATAAATCCCGGCCCACACGTTCAGTTTCTGAGGATTTTGCGTGTGGGCGTCAAGAGCCCAATGAGGGTTATCATCGGTCCAAAAACGACAATTTTGACGGTTCACTTCGCCGTTGACTGTAAAGGTTGCTTCATCTGAAAAAACGATATGGAACAAGAAATCAGGCTGCTGGTCTATCCGTGTCATCATCATGTCACAAAATTCATTACGGCGATCGTAATCATCTTCATTTAATTCTTGAATAAGGTGAATTTTATAAGGATGAAACTTGATAAATTTTAAATTCCTGCGAACAGAGGTTGCGCTAATTTCAAGTTCCTGCGATGCTCTACTCACAGAGAGTCTTGGATTCTCTACGAAAGCTTGTGCAACTTCGAATGCCATCTCTTCTGCGGTTTCCGTTTTTGGTCTTCCAGATTTTTCGCGATTTTTATTTGTTCCAGTTTCCTCGAAACGCCTAATTGTACGTTCAACCGTTGATTTAGAAATACCGTTACCTTCATTACGAAAAGTATTATTGAAGAGTGTCTTCACTTGATCATACGATCTTTGTCGATCACCCCATCCTCTCATCATTAAAATACATACTCTATCTCTTTCTGAAAGATGTGCCATGATTACTCACAAATGAGAAATAAACTAAAATATTTATTTGTCAAATTAAAACCAATAAAGTCGCCTCGATGGACTGCCGAAACGAAATAAGTATGACAATACTTTATGAAAAACAGTGAATTGCGATTCGTCAAGCATGAAAATGTCACAATAGTTATAGGTAAAGTTATAGGTAATATAGGTAAAGACGCAGCTTTCT
>NW_017297060.1:1583759-1584939 GCF_001594075.2 Trachymyrmex cornetzi
CACACACACACACACACACACACACACACACACACACACACACGTGAGAGGCAAGGGGATTATTCACTTTAATCCATCACCCCGAAGGGATTAGTTTCCTGCTACGTCCACGTCGTTGATCCTGGGTGATGCCGACAGCAGGACATGACCCATGTTGCCGTTTAAGATTTTTGGCCCCCCTCGTGCTCCCCTCCCTCCTTGAGGTTGGGGGGGCCGAAATCCCCCCTCAAAAGATAGCTTGTTTGAAAAATCGAATCACGTGTTTCGGCGATTTACATCATTTTTAACGTTACTACGACTAAACGCTTAAAAGTGAAATATCCACGCGAAAAACGCTCGCAGCGCCATCTACGACCAGTGGTCTGAATGCGTCTCGAAAATACCTTTCAAACGAGCCCCCACTCGACCCATGTTGCCATTAAAGATTTTTGGCCCCCCTCGTGCCCTCCACCCTCCTTGAGATTGGGGGGGCCGAAATCCCCCCTCAAAAGATAGCTTGTTTGAAAAATCGAATCACGTGTTTCGGCGATTTTTGAAAATTTAATTCTTTCAAAAGTTATTAGACCGTCCCGGTAATTTTGGCGGACCCTGTACATATTATAAAGGTTATCATTAAAATAATTCATAAAACCATAAAATATGTATTATAGACAATAGGAGTCGATGCTGGTTATCAGTTAGCGCAATTTTTCTTAATACTAAATATATAAACCGTAATTTTGAACGTTTCCACTCATGGTTTGAGTCTTCATCAGCAATCTTTCACCCTAGCGTAACGATTGGAGTATTGCATGACAAAAACGTTTTTCCTCTCAAATATTGAACTGTTTACTGTTGTGAGGTAAGTCGCATACTCACAAAGTTAGAAAGCTGAGTGGCAATGAGAACTCAAGCTAAAATTATATGAAAGATTAAATTATCGTATGTATAATTTGAAATTTGATATTCACCTCACCTCACACAGTCGACGCTTCTACACTGAACAATGAATCTTCCTTATTTAACATTTTGTAACTCGTTAATATGTTATAAATTATCGTCAAATTTAAAAAAATGACTGCGAGAACAATATGTGTCTTGTTATTTCGACAGTCGGTTAAATAATGATTGCTAAACAAGTAACATAGCAGTCAATTTGAAGACAAACAAATTTATGACATATATTGTATTACGAACAAGC
>NW_017297060.1:1585006-1587461 GCF_001594075.2 Trachymyrmex cornetzi
TGTCGATTAATATGCATCATCTCTGATATTAACCTTTTATTATAATAATTTTCTACATCCAAAATCTCTACGATTTGCCAATCAAAGTCATGATCGTTTTGCAACCTATGTTCTGTGATCACAGAATGAGTGGATGTTTTACTATGGATATGCTTTTTGTGTTCAGAAAGTCTGATTTTTAATTTTCTCCCTGTTTGTTCCACATAGGAAGCATCGCAATCACGACAGTTGATCTTGTAGACTACATTCCTTTTTAATTCAGTGTTTAAAGAATCCTTATGAACTTTAATAAACTGATTCAACTTGTTCAAACTAAAAAATAAAACCCTCTGGCAAACCCCATTAATTGCATTCTTGAATTTATTCGATATCTCTTCCAAATATGGTATGGAAAACCATTTAACACGTTCTTTAGGTAAATTGTTTTTTGTTTTTTAGCTGAACAAGAATTCAATTTATTTATTAATGTTTTAACTCTTTCATTAATAGTATCGAGAGAATATAAAATTTATAATGGCTGAAAAATGCGTGAACAACATAGATCATTTTTTAATTTTATTCATTGTGTGTTTGGAATTTATTATTGTAACTTAGTGAAAGAATGGATCAAACAACGGAAATTAATTTATAAGAACATGAATCGGGTTAGATTTACGAAAAGCTGTATTAATAGAAAGATTGTGCCTTCACATTTATACAGAATCATTAAGTTCATACCAAATCTTGATTTGAAAAATTCTTCAACAAATAAGTTGAATAATATTCGTGATGATTACATTAAAAGAATTCTCAAGGTGGAGCTTAATGGTGCATATTTGTCGATTAATATCGCGAGAAATAGAACTTTCCATCTTGCTCGCATCGCTTCAAGGGGGATTCCTATGAATATATTAAATAATTTTTTTCAATCTCAGGACAAAAAGATATATAACGAGTTTTTACTTGAAAAAAAAAAAAAAAGATTAACCAAAAGATTGCTTGGTTAAATTTTAAAGAAAAGAAGAAAAGAATGGAAGAGATAAGGAACATTGAGTACTTCTGGATGAAACCATCATCAGTACATGATAGTGACAGTGGCATTGGCCAGTTGTTCCACAATAAAAGGATTACCTTTTATTGTGGAACAACTGGCCAATGCCTTCGGAGGAATACAACTTGGTTGAAGTTACTGTCGCTCCGAATGAATTTGAAAATAACAAATGTTCATTATCATGTTTAAGGGGTAAATGGTTCACCAACCTTTCATCGGTTTCTATTCCGGAGTGCGTTCAGTGCTTTTTGCAATTAGGTGGAAACTTTTCTCTTCCCATTTGTTATAATAGCAAATTAATTTTTGAACTCATAAAAAATATAGAATTTAATATAAAAAAATTACAGACGTCCGTACACAATTCAGTGAGAAATAATTCTATTGCAATAATAAATAGCCTATTTTCTCTCAAACAAAAAAAGAATTTTGTTATCAAAATATTACAAAAAGCAACACGGTTAACTAAGCAATTTTTAAAGGACAATAGTAACATTATTTTCACTAAAGCTGACAGAGGCAATTTAACGGTAGCACTAGACAAAAACATGTATATTGAAAAAGTTAAAACAATGCTTGATGATAAAGACATGAAAATTCTCAAGGATCCTACGAGTAAAATTAACAGTAACTTGAGGCAACTGTTGGCAGGATGCAGGATGGAAAAAACAAAGTTACATTTCGGAATTAACCTACAAACAATTCTATTGTAGTGATGGTAACATTCCTAGGGCTTATGCGTTGCCAAAAGTGCATAAACTAAATTGCCAATTTAGAATCATCATATCCTCGTTGGATAGTGCATTATATAATTTGGCAGCATTCTTACATAGTCTGATTGTAAAAAGCATTCCTACAGCTGCTAGTAACATCGAGAACAGTTTTGAATTAATATGAGAATTTGGCTCGTGTAATAGTAAAACAATTAAATAACGAATTCAAGGCTTTTTTAACGAGCAATAATAGTTTATTAATAAATATCGTATGAAAATATCATGTATATATACTATTATGACAGTCAAACGTTTCGAACTTACAAAGTCTTCATCAGTGATTTCCGCAAACCACCTAACCTATATAACCCCTAGTTTATAACATTGTCATCAATCATAATAACTTCTACCTACTCCAATAAATAATCCTACAAAATTATTTCCGCTCGCCACTAAACTTATGTAATTATACTTAATTTTCATGTCGGTAATAATAATCGGTGTGGTTGCCTTTATAAAGATTTTTCACCGTTTTTAGCCCGTTTTTAGCCCGTTTTTAGCCCGTTTTTAGCCCGATTTTAGCCAGTTTTTAGCCCGTTCTTGCTCGTTTGTTGCATTCGCAAGCACTCGCAGTGTATCATGAAGGAACGATAGTGAGTATACACGAGTATGCAATGAGTATTTTTGAGGAGATTGTCCGTTTTCAATACTCGTT
>NW_017297060.1:1587753-1594433 GCF_001594075.2 Trachymyrmex cornetzi
TATATGTATATTAATAAATTAGTAATAATAATGAATTATTATTGTATGAATTTTATTTTTATTTTGACAATTAATTTATCAATAGTTATATATAACTATAATATATTCACACGCGCGCGTATTTGTGTGTGTGCATACACATCAGAGTTCTAGTTTAATCTATCACGTTCCTTAATTATTTTTAGGATTAGGGTAATCACATTAAATATAAAATATATTTAGAAAAAATTGTTTAATTTGAAATAATCTTCCTAATCTCCATGCAAAAGTATTAAGATAGACTTGTCAAAACATTAATAGTTTATGAGATATATTACACTTTATTCAGATATAAATGTTTCATGAACTATTTTTAACAGTTGTACTTCAATATTTTTATGCACAGAATAATGAATTAAATCAATTGGTTAATCATTCAAAATCAAAATATGTAAAATGTTAATGTCTAATGTCTTTTTGAGATGTGTGTGTGTGTGTGTGTGTGTTTTTATATATATATCTGGATATATATAACATTACATATATGTATATAACTCACACACAATGTATTAAATATAATTACACTGTTAGAAATGTTCTTAAATTTCATTACATTTTAAGTTACACAATTTGAAATTAATTTCATTACATTACATCAAATTTAATGTATTTATAATTAAAAAATATATTTGTGTACATATACATAAAATTTAATGTATTTTTCATGAAAATTTATGAAATTTAATGTACTTTTCATAAAATTTTATAAAAGTACATTAAATTTCATAAATTTAATGTACATGTTCATTACATTTAAGTAACTACTGTAACTTAATTTTCAGTTAAATCATTCATTACTTTTAATTTCGTTCATAACCACAAGTTTCATTTACATGTAAAGGAAGCTCGTAGTTACATTTCTAATAGTGTACTATATAATAATTATAATCTTTCATATAAGGGGTACATAAGTAAGCGAATATCGATATAGGAGTGTGGCTCAGTGGAAAAGTGGCAGCCTCGTAGAGCAGACTTGAAGACCAGACCTCGGTTCGAATCTCGACAGGAGCTGATTTTCTCGTGCTATCGGTTATGCCTTACGACGAGTAATTTCGAGTGGTGAAAACATGCAATGTGAATGACGTGTGCTATATGAGTATTTTGCACTGGTATAAATTTTCTCACTCAAATTTATGTTTTTACCACTCAAAAATACTCGTAATGTATACATTTTTACCACTCAGATATATTCGTGTCCTGCATGAGTGCAATCCGTTTTAACCACTCATTTTTACGGAAAAGTTCCTATTTGCGACCTAAAAACGGAGTCATACTCACTGAGTAAAATGCACGTTTTCAATACTCAAATTAACCATTCGCGCGGGCTGAAAACGGGCTAAAAACGGTGAAAAATTTTTATAAGGGTATTTGAGAGGAAAAACGTTGAAGATATCATTTTGTCATGCAATATTCCAATCGTTACGCTAGGGTGAAAGATTGCTGATGAAGACTCAAACCATGAGTGGAAATGTTCAAAGTTAAGGTTTATATATTTAGTATTAAGAAAAATTGCGCTAACTTATAACCAGCGTCAACTCCTATTGCCTGTAATACATATTTTTTATGATTTTATTAATTATTTTAATTAAAGGAGTTTGTAAAAACTTATTAGTTTTAATATTAATTTGTAATTTGTCATTATCATTACAACTAAAATCATCACTACGAATTAACACTGGTTACAACAAAAAAATACAAATAAAAAATTTGTTGTCGCAATGAGGAAAAAAATGGTAATTACAATTTTCTCGGATTATTTTTTCTCGGAAGGTTTTATGTGTGTGAATTGTTAGAGAATGAAACTCAGGGCGGGAATGGTTTTGTGTTTTTCTTTTATATTTCGAGTATAGTAGCGGAGGAAGGAGGGAAGAGATAGAAAAAGAATTCCACCAAAAAGTATTAAATATGGATAGGCGGAATTCGAGATGAATACAGGAATATTAGAATGAGGAGGAAGAGCGGCAATTGCCCGCCGGATTTCTTGTCGATCGAAATAATGGGACCCAATCGTGAAAGTCCCCTCGGGAATAGGTTCGGTAGTCCGCGGGAATTTGACTGTTCCGTCGATTCAATTGATTTTAATGACATTAAAAAGAACAGTATTTGAACTAGTGAATTATTTATTCTATAGCGAATTAGTTTAATTTCGGGACAAATAAATGATAATCCATGAGACTTACAATTTTCTGCTGTAGGAATGTTCGCATCAGATGTCGGATCCCAAAGAGATGGTGAGGTTCATCACTCGACTAAAAGGTCGCGCACAGACTCTAAGATTTTTATGATGCGGAAACTATATTTAACGTATAAAACTTTGTATACACGATGAAACCGTATATATGGCTGATTGACTAAGTAGCAGGACCGGACACAGAATAATGGGCAGAAAATAATGAGGAAATAAATGAGAGCGAGTCTCGTTGTGTCACGGTTTATATAGGGAGCTGTGGAGAGTGGTCCTCTGATGAGAAGTGTTAAGTGGGAAAAATCGGGGATTCGGGTTGGAGGGATTTTTCTATTTTTGGTAAAAATTTGTGTTTCATATTCTTACTGGCGAACTATTTTCAAAATTCGCTCCACCCACACTGCAAGCTTCATCCTTTGAGAACTTATTGGTGATACGTCATCATCTTCTCTAGATTTTCTGGTCTACGGTCACCCATTGGTGAGTTTAGTTTTAAGTTTTCTTTACGAAGAGAGAGAGTTTGCTCATCGCCCTCTCCAAACGACCCGGCCACGACAATTTGAAAAAGCTTGCATTTCCCTTTTTTTTCCTTATCTCTATTGAATGTGCGTTCTCTCGTCTAGACAGTGTTTCCTTCAATCTTTATGACCGTCAGCAAAAAATTAAAAACTAACCTGTGATCCCATTTCCATTTTATCGCTTCCTGTCGTTAACGAAAAAACGCTCTTCAACGTGTTGTCACATGTTTGGGAATGCGACCCTTTATTCACTCAGGATTCCCGATCTGCATTTAGATATTTTTTATTAATACTGAACCGAACTTTCTCGACATGGTTTGTAACTCTGTCATAAGTTTTATTACCGTAGGTCGGGTAATCTTGGGTATCTATGTTTTTTGTCGCATTTCTAAAATCGTTGGGAAGGCTTTCAATGTCACACTTCCTACATATTGTCACGCTCGCCGATCGGCGACCGTTAACTCTCTGCATTTTTTCTCGGGCCCTGTCTCAACAATTACCCTGTTAAGTATTCACGAAACGAGGAAATCGTGGAGTCCTCTCGGACGTAACAAAACATTAAGCGTTATTATTAAACTGGTATATTAACATTATATTGTGTGGACTATATATTTATGATTTGCTTGGGGCAATTGCTTTTGGAAAGCACTAGAAATGCGATTTGTAGAAAAATTAAAGTTAGTGAGATATATGTACAGAAAATATTTTTTATTTTAGAATTTCCATAAAAAATTTATTCAAATATATTACATTGCAATGTTGCTGGAACGTTTCGTTGTAATATTTCAAAAAGCGGACAATGTTGGAATCTTGCAGCAATGATTCAGCAACGTTTCCCAACCACCATGCAATATTGCAATGTTTCAGTGAAATCATTCTGCAATGTTAATGCAATCTTTCTGTGCTGTATGGATATGCTCAACGTGGCACATTTAATTCTACCTCGGATATAATTTTCGGCTCATATGCCCAGCTATCCATAATATAATTTTGAGATTGCACTGTTAGAAATGTTCTTAAATTTCATTAACTTTTAAGTTACATAATTGAATTTAATTTGAATTTAATTTCATGACATTATATTAAATCTAATGTATTTGTAACTAAAAAGTATATTTATGTATATGTACGTAAAATTTAATGTATTTTTCATGAAAATTTATGAAATTTAATGTACTTTTCATAAAATTTTATTAAAAGTACATTAAATTTCATAAATTTAATGTACACGCTCATTACATTTAAGTAACTACTGTAATTTAATTTTCAGTTAAATCATTCATTACTTTTAATTTCATTCATAACCATCAGCTTCATTTACATGTAAAGGAAGCTCGTGCACTGTTAGAAATGTAACCACGAACTTCCTTTACATGTAAATGAAGATAATGGTTGTGAACGAAATTAAAAGTAATGAATGATTTAACTGAAAATTAAGTTACAGTAGTTACTTAAATGTAATGAACGTGTACATTAAATTTCATAAATTTTCATGAAAAATACATTAAATTTTATGTACATGTACATAAATATACTTTTTAGTTACAAATACATTAAATTTAATGTAATGTCATGAAATTAAATTCAAATTAAATTCAATTATGTAACTTAAAAGTTAATGAAATTTAAGAACATTTCTAATAGTGTGGTTACATTTCTAACAGTGTAGTATAATAAAATGCTTATTCACTGTGGTTAGAAATTATACGATAAACCCCGAGAAGCAGGTCGATATTTATGTAGTTAGTATATATTTACCCGTAAAAATAAAACAGATAAGATGCGCATATCCGCATCAGCAATAAAAAATGGAAATTTGGAGGAACATTACCTTTACATACAGGTGCAGATAGTTATCTTAAGAAATCGCAGACTACGCATTGAAGATTGAGATTTGACGATAGCAGCTAAAATTCCTTTGTCTTCATTGGTCAAATTTCAGTCTTAAATCTCAATCTTCAATGCCTAGTCTGATACCGGCCTAATAAGTTCAGCAAACAGAAATGGACAGAATACGTTTATGTATTTGCAGATAGAAACAGACAGGATGCGTATCCGCATTGGCGGGCAGAAACGGACAGGATGCGTATACGTATCGGCGGACAGAAACGAACAGGATGCGAATACGCATTTACAGACAGAAACGGACAGAATGTGTATCCGCATTAGCGGACAGAAACGGACAGGATGCATATCCGCATTGACGGACAGAAACGGACAGAATGCGAATATGCATTTGCGGTCAGAAACGGACAGGATGCGTATATGTACTTAATTGTAGTCAGAAACGGACAGGATTTGTTTACGTATATACAGTCAGAAACGGATAGGAAACGCAGTCCATCCGTTTTTGCGGATAGGAACCGATAAATTGTGAACACATTTTATCTGTATCTGTCCGTAATTGCAGTTTAAGAAACGCATAGTGAAGCAGATAGAAACGGATAGAATGCGTTTTCTGTCTGTTTCTGTCCGCAATTTTAACTAGCGTAGTTTTGTAAGATCTTCAGTTGACTTATGCCCATTTCTACCAATATAGATTAATTTTAATCTCGGTTCAACTTACTCTTCGTCTTTTTCTAATCTTTAGAACTAGAAAAAGACAAAGATTAAGTTGAACCGAGATTAAAGTTGATCTGCGTTGGTGGAAACGGACCTTAGTGAGTCAGGATATGATCCAATCAAGCATAGTTGAGCGATTGGAGCATCGGGACGTTCCTTTATAATTCCCTCTTCAATGATTTGGCTATAAATTTCAGCACCTAAAATCATATCAATTGAACCTGGTGATGAGAAATGAGGATCAGCTATTTGTAGATTTTCTAGGTGAGACCAAGATCCATAATCACTTTTTCTCGATGGAATAGAAGTCGTAAGTTTGTTTAGAATGTGTGCCGTTACAACAATCCTGACGTTCGATTTGAAATGAGGCTGCAAATGAATGTGGACCAAACCTCGAGTTTTATTCATGTTTTGAGCACCAACCCCAACAAGAGGAATAAAAGTTTGATTGCGCGTTAATTTGAGTCGTTGGACAATTTTTTCGGAAATTAAAGATATTTCTGATCCTTGATCAATCAAAGTTCGAGCTTGAGACGAATTCTCATTTGAAGAAATTACAATAATTTAAGCAGTAGCGAGTAACGCTTGTTCAGTAGTAATGTTGTTGATGGTGGCTGAATTTACACACTGAGAGAAAAGATTTTTTATAGGAACAAATCAAGGAAAAGCAAATGTGATATTTGTTAAAAAAACAATCAATTTGTTACGATTGCAAATTAATTCGTCAATGTAACAAATAATCAATAGTATCGCTAGCAAATAAGAGGCTCATATATATATAAAAGTCGTAGATGGTTGCAGGGTCTGAAATCGTAAGAAATTGACTAATTCTAGTCAAGTATTCTCCCTATATTTGACTGTGCTTGATCGGTTTCCTACAACTTAAAACTCCACGATCATCTACGAATTCTATGTAAACGAGCTAAAGTCTATCCAAAAGATAGGTTAGATTCTATATATTTTGTTTCTGTTACTAATAATTGGTTGGTATAGCAGACTAGCAGCAATCACAACAACATAAATTTGTTGTTACATATTTACCGATCACTGGTTAAAGGTACTGGTGGCTTGCTAAATTAACAAAATCCTTTCTCTCAGTGCAGATTTCATATCAGTTTTGGAAGTACTGGCTGTCGGTGTTTTCGGTTCTGTACTGTCAGAATTATTTTTGGTAGTTAAAAGATTAGAGTGAATTGAAGTATGATGTCTGCGACCGCATTTCTGACATCTTTTAGTAACCTGACATGCGGAGATTTTATGCTTGCCTAAACAATTGTAACACAACTTATGTTTGTTAATGAGATTAAGCTTCTGTGGAATTGTTTTCAAGTTAAATTGTGGACATATATAGTGCAGAGAGAGAGAGAGAGAGAGAG
>NW_017297060.1:1594503-1595584 GCF_001594075.2 Trachymyrmex cornetzi
GAGAGAGAGAGAGAGAGAGAGAGAGTATAGTGCTGCAAGGAACAAATGGTACAAGTGTATTCGCTTTTGGCGTTGGAAATACTTGTTTTACCTTGAAAATGAGTTTTGGCGCTACTAGAATGAGGAAGCGAAGTACTCCTTCCTGATTGTGTCCTTTCAAACGCTTGTAGTGATAGCAGTCGAGTAACCAAAAAATCGCTGAACTGTTTTCATGTCGGTGGATTTCTTGAGGATCCCAAATGTTGTTCCCAAGTCTTCACCGACTCGGCGTCCAATCGTTGTACGGCAATGAATACAAAAATATCATCCCACATAGCCACAGGGCGTTGAAGTGTTTCAAGTGATCGATATATCTGGGTGATATTAGTGTACAATTCTGTACTAATCCAATTCTGTAGCAGATTCTTTCGTTATTCGTTTAAGATTGAATAATGATTGCAACGAGGCATTGGTTAACAAGCGTTTGTTTTCATAGAAAGAAATTAATGCATCCTACGCCTTTTGGAAATTCTCAGAGGTAAGCGTCGTGTTCTTTAACAGATGAGCAGCAGATCAGATTAAGCTTGTTTTTAGATATTGAAACTTTTCAATTGCAGAAAGAATGGGATTAGATCACCAAGGAGTGAAATAAGTCGTTAAAGGATAGCCAGTCAGATCAATTTCCGTTGAATTTTGGTAGGTCTATTCGTGGTAATCGTGCTTGATAGTATATGGTGCACTGACTAATAGCGTTTTCCACTGGGAAAACTAGTGCAGCACTAGCGCCGTGCTAGGTTTAGATGAAAACTGCACTAGTGCAGTAATAGTGCAGGTTTAGTGCGGTTCAATGGAACATATTATTTGACATCCATTTTATTGACATTCATTTTATAACACCCCTAAAAATATATACAGTGATGGGAAAAAGTTCCGGAACGGTCAAATATTTCAAAAACCATTGGTATTAAAAAAAAACGCTGAAACACGTGAAACGATTTTTCAAAAAAATCTATCTTTTGAGGGGGTTACAACCCCCTACCTAAGGGGGCACGTGGGGCACGAGGGGGGTCGAAAATCTTAAATGGCAACATAGGTCGAGTGG
>NW_017297060.1:1596175-1596563 GCF_001594075.2 Trachymyrmex cornetzi
GAGATCCTATGAAGAAGTTACCACGCTGTTTAATAACACATTTCCAAATCGTGATCCTATTTCAAAACGCTCTGTATCAAACACATTTTCGATACAACCGATAGAAAACCAACCATAAACTTACAATGGAACAACGAATAATTGTATGAAATTATTTTTACAACGATACCGGCATGAAGAAGATACTCGAAAACAATTTAAAGCTCATGAGGTCAAAACTTCTTATTTGCATAAATAATGTGGTAGTTACCTAATCAATACGGGTTTTACACAGAAATACTATTATGTACTAATTTTACATAAAATACATAAAAATTTCATTGAATGAATGAATTATTGAATCTAAATTGATTTCGACCTGCACCTCTCAAACACACACACACACACA
>NW_017297060.1:1596846-1600253 GCF_001594075.2 Trachymyrmex cornetzi
TCGTTTCACGTGTTTCAGCGGTTTTTTTTAATACCAATGGTTTTTGAAATATTTGACCGTTCCGAAACTTTTTCCCATCACTGTATAACTATGTTCGAACTTAAATTACTTATTTTATAATATTCTGATTCATTTATAAAACATTTTTTTAAATAAAATTTTTACATTTAAAGAACTTTAAATGTCAAAATGTCATCGCATAGCTATTATTAGAAACATTGAAACTAAACAATGTCATTGTTATAACATTAATTACAATAATGTAATATCATATCATAACATATCATACTTTAGCACGAACACAACCTCAATTTCAACTTACACTGGTTTCCACTGACTTCAAAGACAATGGAGCAAAAGTTGAACTCAGTGCAAGTTTTTTGCACCAGTTTTATCAATGGAACATTAAACACTGAACTAGTTTTCACAGTGGAACAACACAATTGCACTCAGTGCGCACCAGTGTTGCATCAGTTTTTCCAGTGGAAAACGCTATAAAAAGACTGAAACGTTCGATTACTCCTTGTTGATTCCAGAGACACTCCTTGTTCGCTATCTTTTAAAGAACTCATGCATTCAATAGTTTCAAGAAAACTTTCGCGTGAAGCATCAAACCAATTTTCCTTGAAATAAATGAACTGTTGAATAGTTGAACGATCCTCTTGACACTTAACTGTCCGATGGAAATGCTAATCGCATCGTGTGCAATGGAGAATTTTTGCCAGTCATCCTTAAGAGCGGTAATTCTAGTTTGAATTCTTTGAGGGGTTAAACAATTTAAACCAATCTTTATTAATTTTTCGTATGAATTTACGATGAGGTTGGTAAACCTTGTTGCTCTAAACGAGCCTTGATATAATCGAGTCTCATGTTTCCGCGCTTCACTATATCCGGCTCGAAGGACCAAAAATATTAATTAAAGATCTACCTTTTTTTATTGGCTGAAAAGATAAATAAAAGGTATTAAAACGTATAGGAAGAAAGAAATCTAGTGAAGCGAGGAATAAGCCATTTAATTCGAAAAACAAGTACTTATATTATAAGTTCAATACAATATACAATCATAATTTTAAAAAATATATATTACATACGCAACAAATTAAAATATTAATTTAAAATTTGTATTTTAAGGTTATTCGTTTTAATTTTAATAGATAAAGCTAGAATAAGATTAAAGTATTATTAAACTTGAATTCATCAACCTTAATTATTATTGCATAAATAATTATTTGTATTAATTTTACCGTAACGACGAATTGATATAATCAAAATTCTTGCAACATAATTAAGCAATAGATTTATATTTAAATATAATAACAAGAACACAATAATATGAAAATTCTATGTACTCACGAATTTTGCAGATAAATTATATACTCTCTAGAATCTGTCTTTAATGTGTAACAAAAATATAAAATTGACTACCTTACATGCAAATGTTCTTTAATTAAACTTTCTGCACCCGAAGAATTGTGAATAATCTTTATACCAGGCCAATAAGAATGGATCGTTTTCAATGTGCTGAAAGAATGCTAAATAAGCGATCAAAAGAAACGATTTTATGCCATATAAACTCAAATATCAAATCGTTGAAGATAAAGCCATAAACTTCAAGTTTATAGTCGAAACGATTGTATACAGTGTAACTTAGTTGAACAGCCGTTGTGAAAAAATTGCCATTTAATCTCAATCACTGATTATGCACTTTTATAGCATTTAAGGAACCTTAATAGAACTTGCTGAGAATAGTCTCTAATAAAAACAATAATAAATAAAACATATTAACTGCAAAAGACTTCTTTCTGAAAAAATGCACATATATTCGAGCGGCCGCTACAAGGAGAGGACAAAAGACGGACAAAAAGGAAAAAGTCCGCCAAAAAAACGGAAAAGTCGTGACGAGAGTATAACCACATACTGTGGTATAACGCAGTAGGCCGGAGAGCCACCTGTAAATATTAGAGCACAGTTCGCGTGTACCAGTTGTCATCTTCCCGCTCTTCAGAACGCTAGTGACTTAAATTTTTATAATGATAATTTTCTAACAATATGTTAAATATATATTTTATATTTTAATAATAACATAAATATATTTATATTCTAATATAAATCAGAAAATTTTTACTTATAAGAATTCCTAAACATTTCAAAAATATTTACCAATTATTATCATGATATTGATGATTCAAATGCTTAAGTGTAATATAATTTTTATAGTTAATAAAAAAAGAATTTTAAACACAATTCGGAGAAACTAAAAAAAATTTAAACACATTATTATAAAATATTAATTCCTTTTAATGCAAATTATACAAATCAAAGCCTTAAACGGTTTAGCTGGATCTTAAATGTTGTATGATTCTCGTGTGAATTTATATACTACGTATGTAGTCCCCAGAAACGCGCGCCGAAATGATTTTTCGGTCTTGAAAACGCTAACTCTACTAAACTACAGTAATATCACGAGTTAAATTGACTAGAACTTTTCCTCTATAATTGGACTTACTACTGTATATAACAAGGTATTTAGAATTATAAGTTTTCTATAATAGGCATTAAAGATTTGATATTAACTGTAGTGTTAACTGCTTATAGATATTATTTTTACCAATATGAAATTGTCACATCCGGGCTGATTTGTTTATGCAAGTTTTGACATCACTTATGGAGGGAAAAAATTACCAGTATTTATGATTATATTATATTATATTATGATTATATTATGATTATATTATATATTCAGACATTATTTAATGTTATATATTCTGACGTTATTATCTTGTAATTTTAAATGATATATTCCGACATTATTATTTTGTAATTTTTAATTTGTTTTCTAACATTGAAAATGACTCGATCGGAGTTGAAACGTTTAATTGTTTGTAATCTGATATTATTAAATAGTCTTTTGTATGTATACTTGGCTAGTTGTCCAACTTTGTATGTTTTGATTTATTCGAATCGAGCTATCGTATTTCTTTTTATTTCTATAGTTTGTTATTACACGTATGCGGTCCTATAATATATTATATTATCCTTTTAATGCTTTCCTGTAACTTATAGGCTTTTTAAAAGTTTCGGCCTTTGTTAAACACATCAAAATAACTTAAAAGTTGGAACTTTTTCAAGTTCGGATAGAAATCGAATATCAATAACGTCGATAACATCGCAAGAATGTCAGATTTTGTCATTCGAGGTACAGTAATGTTTCATATTTAAGTAGAGATACTTAAATTTTAAATATACATTATATTTTTTAATATATAAAGACCTTTTTGTTTTAAAATCATGACATTCATGCACATACCTAGTGACGATCGTGCAGCTATTACATCTTCGCCGCAATTACACCCTTGGCAAGAAAAGTAAGTTGAAGTTGAAACTTTAAAGCCCCCCCCCCCCCCCCC
>NW_017297060.1:1600265-1602255 GCF_001594075.2 Trachymyrmex cornetzi
CCCCCCCCCCCCCCTCCGCCTGACTCTTCGGGCGTATGGAAGCAGATCCCGATGCTGAAATTACAATACTGACAATAAGAAATAGCCATTGTGTGTGATATTGACGCGTCATGAAAAATGTTTGAGTCGGATTTTTCGCGCGCGAGATCAATCTTTAAACTATAATAATATGAAACAAATATAAGAACTACTAAATTATGATGTAAGAAGACTATATATCATTGCTTGAATAACGAATTATCGCGACAATAATCAACTAATTATGGAATCAATAACTAATTGTAGGATATGCATTTGTACTTGCTCAAGTAGAACATAAGTCATCATATAGAGGAAAGCTGCCGATACTGACATTTTCTAAAGTGACACCTCCTTATTTCTCAGAAACTATTGCCTACTACCCGGTAAAAAATTTTTCATGCATGAATATGTACGAATGTATATAAACATATATAAACACGCATAAATATTCATAAACATGTATAATTATTATATATATGAAATACGTCTATACATGTTCATATATCCTTCTTTCTTTTGTAAAATTACATTTTAGTGTAATAGAAATAATAATAGTAAAGTGAAAATATAAAAAATAATTAAAGGGATAATTTTCGCATTATTTGTTTTAGAAAAAAACAAGTTTGGAAAAATGTAAAAAAAATGCTCATAAATAATTATGCATAATTTTATAATTATGCATAATTATATAATTATACGTAAGTAATTTTTTTACATTTCTTCAAACTTGATTTTTTCTAAAACAAATATTGCGAAAATTATCTTTTTAATTATTTTTTATGTTTTTACATTACTATTATTATTTCTATTACACTAAAAAGTAATTTTACAAAAGAAGAAAGGATGTATGAACAATACTGAGAAAAAGATTTCTTTGGATTTAATATTTCTATTTATTTGACTGTGTGCGTGCGTGCGTGCGTGCGTGCGTGCGTGCGTGCGTGTGTGTGTGTGAAATTTGTTTCATTGAAACAACATATAGTTTGTACGCGAAACATTATTTGTTTGAATAAAAATTTTGTTGTTTCATTCTAGAAACCTCTATTACTTGACAGAAATAACATTATTATTTGAAGTAATATCTTTCAATTAAATAATATATTATTTGGTTACAATGAATACGAACAATGAAACAAATTATTTATTTGAATGAAACTAGTGTTACGTCCTGACGACTCCACGATTCTTTTCTTTCGTGGAGAGAACATATTTCTCAATTGCGAATCACTCGCAGTTCCATGCATGCAATCCCTAAGGTATCAGAGAGTCTATTAAAAAGTCAATAGCGTGACCGATCGAAGATCGACTCTTAACGAAGGAATAATTGATATCACCAAATAAATGTAGATACTAAATGTGTTAATTACCACACGTGTACGCCTAGTGGCAGTATGACTCATAGAAATATGTGTAATCACTTCTATTTTTAGAAAAGGCTTTCCCAATATATAATTCAAAGAAAAATCATTAGTCAACCCTATATTTTGAAACAATAACACTCAAAACAGGGTGAATCACCATCGAATCAAAGTTTAAAGTCCAAAAAACAGCGTACCTTAGGTATGATATATAAGAGCCCTTCGCGAAGACAGTAGGGCAGTCGAATATTAACTTAATCACTCGCGAGACGAAGTGCTGCTCGAATTACTATCATTGGTGCGGAGTTCTCGCGATCAAGTGCGTACCACCAGCCGGCGGTCCAATTTCACCATCCCGTCTAAGGGAAGCGCTGAGAAGCCAACTCCGACCGCTGATCCTGCGAGGACTCCTCCCACAAGGACCCACAAAGACATTAGACTTTCTCTCTCTCTCCGCCAAAACCGTGAGTAACTACTTCTTCCGCGAGGATCTAAAATTCGCAAACACCCTCTCTTTTTTTTGCAATCGCTTAAGACTCACCTCTCTATAATTATTTATAATTCTCTGTCGTGCTCTTCCCTTTTCTTCTTTCACACTTATTTCTTTTTTT